>NW_021204858.1:333595-337413 GCF_002162155.2 Triticum dicoccoides
GCAAAAAAAAAAAGCAGCGCAAAAAAAAAAGAAGAGCAAAAAAAAAAATTCAGAGTGTGCTTTTCCCTTGGTTTACGTGCCGCGCCGTGATTTTGTTGGTGTTCTAGGCTCGCGTCTCTAGCACGGTCTAGCCTAGGACCAGCACAGTACCGTCGTTGAGCGTTTATTCAACTTTGCATCTCTGAATTGATTATTGCTGACCCTTTTTGCTACCATAGTATAAGCCTTCCCAGCTCCACATACATCTACGTCGTGTGTTTGACTCTCCCTGGTAATCGCTCTATCCAAGCTTTGAGAGTTTTTGACTACAACGGTTGCCGATCACCGCCTGCTGCTGGGTACGAACTGGTAAGAATTTGAGATTTGCTTGACGGATTTGTGATACACCACCACCACTTCTTAGTAGTCTGTAGGATCATATTCTTGTGTGTTTCTATTGCTGCTAACCATGCCAGGATCACAAGCCGACGAGATTGACTGGGAGAACTTATCGAACAAGGAGCTTCATGATAAGTTTCAGCAAATGATGACTGAACAGGTACAAGATGTGCTGAACAATTTTGAAGAGGCCATGGAGAAGATCACTGGCCTTGAGAAGACGTTCGAAACAAAGCTCGATAACAGATTTAATGAACTGCTTGCGCGTCTTCCACCACCGGCTGCACCTGTCGCACCTCTGCAACAACAACAACTACGCCCCCTTCCGAATCAGTATGGACGAGCACAGCGTGTTCCTATTGAGCCAGGACAAAATTCTGGTGCCGCTGCTACTGCTGTTGGTGTTTCTTTGGCTCCTGCTACTGCTGCTGCTGGTACCCAGGAGGATGATGAGTATGCGAGCGATTATGAGGATGAGGTTGATCAAAATCAGATCTACGAGCAGCCACCAGCACCACCACCAGCAGGTCGACCTCAGGTATATATTCGTAATGGTAGGCCTGCACCACCACCTCAGGTACGAGATGATGTCCATATTCCTAAACTGAAATTGAATATTCCACCATTTGAGGGTAGATATGTTCCTGATATATATCTTACTTGGGAGTTAGAAACTGAACAACGATTTACATGTTTACAATATCCTGAGGAGAGACGAGTTGCTGCTGCTGTTTGTGCTTTCACTAGTTTTGCATGTGTATGGTGGTCTGAACATTGTAGATTATATCCTATTCCAACTACTTGGGCTGCTTTGAAAACTGCTATGCGTACGCGTTGGGTTCCACCATATTATCAACGTGAATTGCTTCAAAAATTGCAGCGTTTAAGACAAGGGAAAAATTCTGTAGAAGAATATTATCAGGAATTACAAACTGGCATGATTAGATGTGGTATTGTTGAAGAGAATGAACCTATGCTTGCACGTTTTCTGGGTGGATTAAATAGAGAGATTCAGACCATTCTAGACTATAAGGAGTATACTAATATCACTCGTTTATTCCATCTTGCTTGTAAAGCTGAACGTGAAGTGCAGGATCGACAAGCATTGGGGCGAACTAACTTTTCTGCAGGCCGACCTTCATCATGGACACCACGTGCATCTTCTACTTCAACTGCACCAGCACCTCCATCCGGTGCCACCTCCAGCCGTGATACAAGAAAACAGGCACAACCACCATTATCTGCCAAGAGCGCACCTGCGGGGCCTGCACAGCGTTCTTCTTCTTCCATGGCATCAACAGGGCACACAAGTGATATTATTTGTCGTTGTTGTAAGGGAGGAGGTCATTATGCGAGGGAATGCAAATCTCCGCGTGTGATGATTGCTACCGCGGATGGTGGATATGAGTCCGCTAGTGACTATGATGAGGAGACATTGGCTCTTATTACACGTGAAGAACATGGTGGAGATGATTCTGATCATGAGACGCAATACATGGCTCCTGAAGACGCTGACATGTATGAATGTTTAGTTGCTCAACGTGTTTTGAGTGTGCAGGTCACACAAGCTGAGCAAAATCAGAGGCACAATTTGTTCCATACCAAGGGAGTTGTGAAGGAACGTTCTGTGCGCGTCATAATAGACGGAGGGAGCTGCAACAACTTGGCTAGCATGGAGATGGTGGAGAAGCTTTCTCTCACCACAAGACCACATCCACATCCTTACTACATCCAATGGTTCAACAACTGCGGCAAGGTTAAGGTAACACGTACTGTTCGTGTGCATTTTAGTATCTCTACATATGCTGATTATGTTGATTGTGATGTGGTACCTATGCAAGCATGTTCCTTATTACTTGGTAGACCATGGCAATTTGATAAAAATTCTGTACACCATGGTAGAAACAATCACTATACTCTTGTTCATAAGGATAAAAATATTACTTTGCTTCCTATGACTCCTGATTCCATTTTGAAAGATGATATTAATAGAGCTAATGATGAGGACATCAATACAATTGTTACACCCACAGCCCCTGCTGCTATACATACTGGACCAATTACTAGAGCTCGTGCACGCCAACTAAATTACCAGGTACTTTCGTTTCTTGGTAATGATTCTAATGTTCATGAGAATATGATGCTGCCTAAATTGGATACATTTGTTTTGCTTACAAATGAAGGGCCTAGCTTGGAGAAGGATGAACATTGGAGCAAGAACTAGCATGGAGATGATGGCATGCGCAAGGGGAACAAGAACGGAGTTACAAGTGATGATTTCAGGACTTTGAAGCCACCATAATGGGTGCATGAAGCCTTGGACGAAATATACAAGATGCCACTTCATAAATTTCGTCCCGAGGCTATTTTAGGTGCTGCGTCACCTTATTATTGGGCCAGGCCCATGTAATTTCGAAATACATAAGTATAGGCTATTTTTAGAGTCCGTATGTGTGGGGAAACAAGAGATAGGGTTGATTTCGGACCCCTCCACCAAGGGCCACGAAATTCCCCCCTCTTCCTCCATATATACAGCCCTTAGGGCATCGTTTAGACTTTGGGTTTTGTTTAGATTAAAAGTTCGCCATAGCTGCAACTTCGCGTACTTCGTTTGCGTTCAACGACCAGACAAAGGCGTCACAGAACCCCACCTTGATCAATAAAGCTTTCATCTTATATTCGCAATATCCAGATTGCAATCTTAGTTTCTTGCTTGTTCTTCGTTTGCTCGCAGGAAACAGACCCTCGTGGTGAGGTTGATCGTGCTCCGGCGTGGTCAATAACCTCTCGGAGTTGGTTTAGCGATTGCTAAGGCGCGACGTCCTCGCACGTTCGTAGTCGGATCGTCAAAGTCGACTTCCACCAAAGCGAAATCCACCATCTCATCGAAAGACGGGACACCTCCGCCTCTATCAAGTGGTATCAGATTTCCAGGTTGCTCGGTGAGATTTTACAGTTTTTCGTAGTTTAGATCGAGTCTGTTCTTCATACCTATAGTCCACGAAAAAGCCCCAAAAAAAAATTAGGGTTAGTTCATCATATCCGAACCAATCTGAGCCTTTGCATAATCTCTTTAGGGTTTTGCTTTGTTGAATTTGCGGTTGCATCGTCGTGTCTAGTTGCTGGTCTTAGAGTCTAGTCTTTTAGAGTTTCGAGTTCTGGTCATAAGTTGTCACGCCGCCGCCGCACTATCATCATCGCCCCTGCCATCTACCACCACCGCTTATCCGCCACCGCTCCGAATCCGTATCCATATACCACCACCAATCCGTGTCCATATACCACCACCGATCCATATCCATATACTACCACCACTACCACCACCGCTGCCATATACCACCACCATATATCCACCACCAATCCGAGTTCCTTGCTTATTAGGGTTGTTTTCGAGATCCATCTAGTTTCCGATTCGTGTTTCCTTGCCGGAGTAGGTTTCG
>NW_021204858.1:338483-339440 GCF_002162155.2 Triticum dicoccoides
ATATTTTGAAGTCAAGTTGTGAAAGCATAGTATAGCGACGAGACAATGCATCAGCAATAACATTTTCTTTTCCCTTCTTGTGTTTAATGACATAAGGGAAAGTCTCAATGAATTCAACCCATTTAGCATGTCTACGATTCAGTTTAGCTTGACTTTTAATATGTTTCAAAGATTCATGATCAGAATGTATAACAAATTCTTTGGGCCATAAATAATGTTGCCATGTTTCTAAAGTCCGAACAAGAGCATATAATTCTTTATCATAAGTAGAATAATTCAGACTAGGCCCACTCAATTTTTCAGAAAAGTATGCAACAGGTTTGCCATCTTGTAATAACACACCTCCTAATCCAATTCCACTAGCATCACATTCAAGCTCAAAAGTCTTATTAAAATCAGGAAGTTGGAGTAAAGGAGCATGTGTCAACTTATCTTTCAATACCGTGAAGGCTTCTTCCTGTGCGGTTGATGAGGACATCAATACAATTGTTACACCCACAGTCCCTGCTGCTATACATACTGGACCAATTGCTAGAGCTCGTGCACGCCAACTAAATTACCAGGTACTTTCGTTTCTTGGTAATGATTCTAATGTTCATAAGAATATGATGCTGCCTAAATTGGATACATTTGTTTTGCTTACAAATGAAGGGCCTAGCTTGGAGAAGGATGAACATTGGAGCAAGAACAAGCATGGAGATGATGGCATGCGCAAGGGGAACAAGAACGGAGTTACAAGTGATGATTTCAGGACTTTGAAGCCACCATAATGGGTGCATGAAGCCTTGGACGAAATATACAAGATGCCACTTCATAAATTTCGTCCCGAGGCTATTTTAGGTGCTGCGTCACCTTATTATTGGGCCAGGCCCATGTAATTTCGAAATACATAAGTATAGGCTATTTTTAGAGTCCGTATGTGTGGGGAAACAAGAGATAGGGTTGATTTCGGACCCC
>NW_021204859.1:0-2504 GCF_002162155.2 Triticum dicoccoides
AGTCAACTAGAGGCTCACTAGGGACATATTGTGGTCTATGTATTCACACGTGTATTACGATTTCCGGATAATACAGTTATAGCATGAATAAAAGACAATTATCATGAACAAGGAAATATAATAATAATACTTTTATTATTGCCTCTAGGGCATATTTCCAACAGTCTCCCACTTGCACTAGAGTCAATAATCTAGTTCACATCGCCATGTGATTAACACTCACAGGTCACATCGCCATGTGACTAATACCCAAGAGTTTACTAGAGTCAGTAGTCTAGTTCACATCACTATGTGATTGACACTCAATGAGTTTTATGTTTGATCATGTTGCTTGTGAGAGAGGTTTTAGTCAACGGGTCTGAACCTTTCAGATCCGTGTGTGCTTTACAAATCTCTATGTCATCTCCTAGATGCAGCTACCACGCTCTATTTGGAGCTATTCCAAACAACTGTTCTATTTGGAGCTATTCTAAATTATTGCTCCATTATATGTATCTGGTCTCTCTACTCAGAGCTATTCGGATAGGTGTCAAGCTTGCATCGTCGTAACCTTTACGACGAACTCTTTTACCACCTCCATAATCGAGAAAATTCCTTAGTCCACTAGTTACTAAGGATAATTTTGACCGCTGTCCTGTGAGCCATTCTTGGATCACTCTTGTACCCCTTGACTGACTCATGGCAAGGCACACATCAGGTGCGGTACACAGCATAGCATACTGAAGAGCCTACGTCCTAAGCATAGGGGACGACCTTCGTCCTTTCTCTCTATTCTGCCGTGGTCGAGCTTTAAGTCTTAACTTCGTACCTTACAATTCAGGCAAGAACTCCTTCTTTGACTGGTCCATCTTGAACACCTTCAAGATCATGTCAAGGTATGTGCTCATTTGAAAGTATTATTAAGCATTTTGATCTATCCTTATAGATCTTGATGCTCAATGTTCAAGTAGCTTAATCCAGGCTTTCCATTGAAAAACACTTTCAAAATAACCCTATATGCTTTCCAGAAATTCTACATCATTTCTGATCAACATGTATTCATCAGAAATTCTATAGTGCTCCCACTCACTTCTTTGGAAATACAAGTTTCTCATAAACATTGTACAAACCCAAAATCTTTTATCATCTCATCAAAGCGTACATTCCAACTCCGAGATGCTTACTCCAGTCCTTAAAAGGATCGCTGGAGCTAGCATACCTTTTAGCATCCTTAGGATCGACAAAAACTTTCTGATTGTATTACATACAACCTTTCCTTACGAAAACTGGTAAGGAAACTCGTTTTGACACCCGTCTGCCAGATTTCATAAATGCAGCTAACGCTAACATGATTCCGACGGACTTTAAGCATCGCTACGGATGAGAAAAATCTCATCGTAGTCAACTCCTTGAACTTGTGAAAAACTTTTCGCCACAAGTCGAGCTTCATGAACGGTGACATTACCATCCACGTCCGTCTTCTTCTTAAAGATCCATTTATCTTAATGGCTTGCTGATCATCGGGCAAGTCCACCAAAGTCCATGGATCCGTTCTCGGATTTTATGGCCTCGAGCCATTTATCGGAATCCGGGCCCACCATCGCTTCTCCATAGCTCGTAGGTTCATTGTTGTCTAGCAACATGACCTTCAAGACAGGATCACCTTACCACTCCGAAGTAGTACGTGTCCTTGTCGTCCTACGAGGTTTGGTAGTGACTTGATCCGAAGTTTCATGATCAATATCATAAGCTTCCACTTCAATTGGTGTAGGTGCCACAGGAACAACTTCCTGTGCCCTGCCACATACTAGTTGAAGAGACGGTTCAATAACCTCATTAAGTCTCTACCATCCTCCCACTCAACTCTTTCGAGGGAAACCTTTCCTCGAGAAAGGACCCGATTCTAGAAACAATCCATATTGCTTTCGGATCTGAATTAGGAGGTATACCCAACTGTTTTGGGTGTCCTATGAAGATGCATTTTATCCGCTTTGGGTTCGAGCTTAATCCTGAAACTTTTTCACATAAGCGTCGCAGCCCCAAACCTTTAAGAAACGACAACTTAGGTTTCTCTAAACCATAATTCATACGGTGTCATCTCATCGGAATTACGTGGTGCCCTCTTTAAAGTGAATGTGGTTGTCTCTAATGCCTAACCCATGAACGATAGTGGTAATTCGATAAGAGACATCATGGTACGCACCATATCCAATAGGGTGCAACTATGATGTTCGGACACACCATCACATTATGGTGTTCCAGGCGGTATTAATTGCGAAACAATTTCCACAATGTCTTAATTGTGTGCCAAAACTCGTAACTCAGATATTCATCTCTATGATCATATCATAAACATTTTATCCTCTTGTCACAATGATCTTCTACTTCACTCTGAAATTACTTGAACCATTCAATAATTCAGACTTGTGTTTCATCAAGTAAATATTCTCAACATCTACTCGAATCATCTGTGAAGTAAGAACATAACGATATTCACTGCATGCCTCAGCACTCATTGGACTGCA
>NW_021204860.1:0-1119 GCF_002162155.2 Triticum dicoccoides
GTGCGGTAATCTACAACTTCAAGGCTTTTTTCGCTACTACATACAGAAATACTAGTTCTTTTAATATAGGAAATGTTAAGTCGAGATTTGTACCAGCTCCCAAGGTCAATTTCAGGTGCATTTTCCATGGAACTCTCCCTTGTCTTATATGACTGATAAGCAACTTCTTTGTTCTATCCGCAGACAACAGATAGAAACTAATTTAAATTCACTGAAATTTCCATCACTTTCTTTTTCAGGTATGACTCCAAAATTGTCCTTCTTCAGTACGTTAGCAACTACGAAGGTCTCAGAATGGAGGGTTTCTCTAAAGTAAGTACCTACCAATTTCTTCAATGAAGGCACTTTTTTTTGCTTTTTGGTCAATCTTTGGAACATAACCAAAACTAAACAGCAATTTATTTTGAAAATTGAAGGACAATCTACAAGCTCTACGTAAGAAATTCCTTTTTGATCGCTTGCAAGGACAATGAAATTCAGCTGCCATTGGTAACTCCTTCCCTATAGGGACATGTAAGTTCTCTAGTTCTTTTCACGCATGTACAGGAGAGAAATATTACTTCCTTAGACCTTGTTCTTTCTATTGAACACTGCAATTAATTTCTTCTTCGATGGGGTTTCTGCATATTCAAGTGAAGCTTTGAAGGCTAATCATTTTCCTTCCACATATGAACTCAGCTTAGGTAAGTTCTTTTTTTTTAAGTTGCTTAGGTAGGTTCATGATCTGCAGTTTATGTTACTAAATAATAATAGATAGTGTAGTTGTTTTCACCTAAAGAATACCAATGCACACATTTTTGTACCTATATTTTCCTTGGAAGGAACATGTATTTCCATATTTCTTTTTTCCTCAACATTTTACCTATCCAAATATTTTTTCCCATTTCGAACTAACATTTTTTTCCCTTTTATTCGGAAGGGTCTCATCGATATTATTACTTTTAACTTCAAGGGGAATTCCAGGAAAAGAATTCTATAAGACCAGGTCTCACGAGTTAGCAGGTGAGACCCATCCTGATGGATGACACGTGGCATTCACAAATCACAAAGCATCTAATCTGCCCCCCCCCCTCCCCGATTCAGAGGGGGTGCAGATTAGATGCTTTCTGATTTGTGAAT
>NW_021204860.1:1129-2211 GCF_002162155.2 Triticum dicoccoides
TGTGAATGCCACGTGTCATCCATCAAGGCAGGTCTCACGTGCTAACCGTGAGACCTGGTCTCATATAAATTTTTTTCCGAAATTCCACTGCAAGGAAACATTTCAACAGAAAGCAATACTTCCATGGAAAAATGTTTCCTTAATAATACATTTTTATGTTTTTTTCATGTTGCCCCAGTGATACTTTCTTGCTCACTTTCTGTTGTAAAGAAGGTAAAAAACAGCAGAATCAGTTTGTAAAGCTCTAAGCTTTTATATACTGTTTAGATACATTTTAATGTTTTTTTCTTCACATTGCCCCAATGATACTTTCTTGGTTAATTGCAGTTGTAAAGAAGGTTCAAACAGCAGAATAAGTTTCTAGAGAAGCTCTAACATTTTTTTACTGTTTTAAAAGCGAGGGAGCATGTGCTTGTCTAAGCTTTTACATGCTTTAGTTTACACCAGAAACAAATGAAGCAGCCAAAACAACAAAAACAGAAAGAAAACAATAAAATAGTTCGAACCAGGGAAACGCCCGCGCACAAAGGAAACGCGCAGCGCGGCCCACTTAGCCCGCCAATGAAGAGCCCTGTGTGGAAGCGCAGCAACTTGACGCAGAACGGATCACATAAGAGGGCGCCCGCTGACGCGAGACGGGATAGAGCTTGCCTACACCACCTATTCGATGGGCCATGCCCAGTGCACAACCGGAGACTTTAACCTGCGCACGTAAGAACCGTCTTTTTTGGATGTGCACAAATATTTTTCCTTTTCTGTTTGTTACTTTTATTTCTAAAATAAAAGATACTATATTTAACGTTCATTGTCGTTAAAAGAATGTTTATGTAGTGTCAAAAACATATTATTGCAACTTTTGTCATAATGTTGATAGCATTAAAAAAATGTTTCGTACCATTCAAAAAATGCATTGCATTTAAAAATATACTCACGAGTTTCAAAAATATATTCGTGGCATTTAAAAAACATGTTTATACAATTTTGAAAAAATTATTCACACAATTAAGAATGTTTTTGTATCATTCAACAATGTGTATTTAAAATTGTTTAACACATATTCAAGAAAATAATCTTCAAAAAAA
>NW_021204861.1:0-993 GCF_002162155.2 Triticum dicoccoides
TTGTCATGCCTGCTACTGCTTAGAGTTGAGTCAGGTCTGATTCATCGGGGATGAATCAGAGGCGTGTGAACATGTCCTACTGTGTGTGAGCTAAGGGTGTGAATACGATTTGGTAAAGGTAGCGGTGAGAGGCCATGTAGGAGTACATGGTGGGTTGTCTCATTGCAGCCGTCCTCAGGAACTGAGTTCTGTGTTTGTGATCCATGATTCAGCTACTACCACGCATTGGGCCCGAAACCAATGGACCCTCTCGGCTTCTTAATCACCCTTGTCCTCTGTCCAGGAGTTGCAAGTAGTTTCTGGTGTTTGTAGTATGCTGGAGGCCGTGCGCAGCGCTGACCGTAGGGGTGGGCTGTGATGCGGTAGGCACATGGCCGGGTAAACCGGGCGCCCGTTTGGTGTCACGGAACCCTGTTCACATCGTTTGGGGCTGTGAGCGAAACTCCGGCCGGATCTCCTCATGGATGGAACCCGAATAGGCGATAAACCTGGACTAGAGACTCGAGTGTTTAGGCAGGCCGTGGCCGACACCCACGTTGGGCTTCTGCTTGAAGGTTGCCGAGTACATGTCGTGTAAACGGCGGTAAGTGGTGAGAGCGTGTGTGAAGAAGTACACCCCTGCAGGGTTAATATGATCTATTCGAATAGCCGTGTCCGCGGTAAAGGACTTCTGGGTTGCTTATATCAGTTCATAGACAAGTGAAAGTGGATACTCTAAAATACGCAAGATAAGCGTGAGTGCTATGGATGGCGTTCTCGTAGGGAGACGGGAGCGGTTCCATAGTGGTGTATTGGTTGGTGAATATGTGGACTCGTGTGCGCCACCTCAAAAGAGTTACTTGCAGTCGTAGTTCAGGATAGCCACCGAGTCAAAGCTGGCTTGCTGCAGTTAAACCCCACCATCCCTTTGTTGATAATGATGCATATGAAGATAGTTCTGATGTAAGTCTTGCTGGGTACATTTGTACTCACGTTTGCCTATTTTATGTTTTT
>NW_021204862.1:0-682 GCF_002162155.2 Triticum dicoccoides
AGTCTGTTCTTCATACCTACAGTCCACGAAAAAGCCACAAAAAAAAAATTAGGGTTAGTTCATCATATCCGAACCAATCTGAGCCTTTGCATAATCTTTTTAGGGTTTTGCTTTGTTGAATTTGCGGTTGCATCGTCGTGTCTAGTTGCTGGTCTTAGAGTCTAGTCTTTTAGAGTTTCGAGTTCTGGTCATAAGTTGTCACGCCGCCGCCGCACCATCATCATCACCCCTGCCATCTACCACCACCGCTTATCCGCCACCGCTTCGAATCCGTATCCATATACCACCACAGCTGTCATATACCACCACCGCTGCCATCTACCACCATATATCCACCACCAATCCGAGTTCTTGTCATATTAGGTTTGTTTTCGAGATCCATCTAGATTCCGATTCGTGTTTCCTTGCCGGAGTAGGTTTCGGAAAAAAAAAATTTCGAAAACGAATTTTTCGAAAACGCATTTTTCGAAAACGCATTTTTCGAAAACGCATTTTTCGAAAACGCAATTTTTCGAAAACGCATTTTTCGAAAACGCATTTTTCGAAAAAATTTCTGGCTATCCTATTTTTAAGTGTTTCTGAGTGTTTTGAGACAGGTGCCATTATAGGAAGTTTTTTTTGACCCGTTTCCAGTTTTTGGGTCCGGACAGTCAAAAAAAAAAAATTTGGTCAAAAAAAATTT
>NW_021204863.1:0-1067 GCF_002162155.2 Triticum dicoccoides
TTGACCATGAGATCGTATAACTCCTGGATACCGTAGGAGTGCTTTGGGTGTATCAAACGTCACAACGTAACTGGGTGACTATAAAGGTGCACTACAGGTATCTCCGAAAGTATCTATTGTTTTATGCGGATCGAGACTGGGATTTGTCACTCCGTGTAAACGGAGAGGTATCTCTGGGCCCACTCGGTAGGACATCATCATATGCGCAATGTGACCAAGGATTTGATCACGGGATGATGTGTTACGGAACGAGTAAAGTGACTTGCCGATAACGAGATTGAACAAGGTATTGGATACCGACGATCGAATCTCGGGCAAGTAAAATATCGCTAGACAAAGGGAATTGAATACGGGATTGATTAAGTCCTTGACATCGTGTTTCATCCGATGAGATCATCGTGGAACATGTGGGAGCCAACATGGGTATCCAGATCCCGCTGTTGGTTATTGACCGGAGAACGTCTCGGTCATGTCTGCATGTCTCCCGAACCCGTAGGGTCTACACACTTAAGGTTCGATGACGCTAGGGTTATAAAGGAAGTTTGTATGTGGTTACTGAATATTGTTCGGAGTCCCGGATGAGATCCCGGACGTCACGAGGAGTTCCGGAATGGTCCGGAGGTAAAGATTTATATATAGGAAGTCCTGTTTCGGCAATCGGGACAAGTTTCGGGGTCATCGGTATTGTACCGGGACCACCGGAAGGGTCCCGGGGGCCCACCGGGTGGGGCCACCTGCCCCGGGGGGCCACATGGGCTGAAGGGGGTGCGCCTTGGCCTACATGGGCCAAGGGCACCAGCCCCAAGAGGCCCATGCGCAAGGAAACTTGGAGAGGGAAGAGTCCTAAAGGGGGAAGGCACCTCCGAGGTGCCTTGGGGAGGATGGACTCCTCCCCATCCTTAGCCGCACCCCTTCCTTGGAGGAGGGGGCAAGGCTGCGCCCTCCCCCTCTCCCTTGGCCCTATATATAGTGGGGAAAAGGAGGAGCAATCATACCTAAGGCCTTTGGTTGCCTCCCTCTCCCTCCCGTGACACATCTCCTCTCCCGTAGGTGCTCGGCGAAGCCCT
>NW_021204864.1:0-1213 GCF_002162155.2 Triticum dicoccoides
TTTCGAAAAATTTTCTGTCTATCCTATTTTTAGGTGTTTCTGAGTGTTTTGAGACAGGTGCCATTATAGGAAGTTTTTTTTGACCCGTTTCCAGTTTTTGGGTCCGGGCAGTCAAAAAAAAATTGGTCAAAAAAAATTTCGTGCCCATCCTGTCAGTTTGAGCTAAGAAGAGTTTTGAGACACTCGCCATTATAGTGATTTTTCGCAAAAAAAAAAAGAGCGCCAAAAAAAAAAGCGCAAAAAAAAAGAGCGAAATTTTTTTTTCCAGAGTGTGCTTTTCCCTTGTTTACGTGCCGCGCCGTGATTTTGTTAGTGTTCTAGGCTCGCGTCTCTAGCACAGTCTAGCCTAGGACCAGCACAGTACCGTCGTTGAGCGTTTATTCAACTTTGCATCTCTGAATTGATTATTGCTGACCCTTTTTGCTACCATATTATAAGCCTTCCCAGCTCCACATACATCTACGTTGTGCGTTTGACTCTCCCTGGTAATCGCTCTATCCAAGCTTTGAGAGTTTTTGACTACAATGGTTGCCAATCACCGCCTGCTGCTGGGTAAGAACTGGTAAGAATTTGAGATTTGCTTGACGGATTTGTGACACCCACCACCACCACTTGTTCGTAGTCTGTAGGATCATATTCTTGTGTGTTTCTATTGCTGCTAACCATGCCAGGATCACAAGCCGACGAGATTGACTGGGAGAATTTATCGAACAAGGAGCTTCATGATAAGTTTCAGCAAATGATGACTGAACAGGTGCAAGATGTGCTGAACAATTTTGAAGAGGCCATGGAGAACATCACTGGCTTTGAGAAGACGTTCGAAACAAAGCTCGATAACAAGTTTAATGAATTGCTCGCGCGTCTTCCACCACCACCACCCGCTGCACCTAACGCACCTCTCCAACAACAACAACAACGACTACCTCCACGTCGCGAAGCAGACCTCCGCCGAGCAAGCCGTGTTCCTCTTGCGTTTGGCCAAACTGTTGGTGCTGCTGTTGATACTTCTGTGGCTCCTGCTGCTGATGCGGAGGAGGATGATTATGTGGGAGATTATGAGGATGAGGTTGATCAAAATCAACACTACGTGCAGCCACCTGTACCACCACCAGCAGGTCGACCTCAGGTATATATTCGTAATGGTAGGCCTGCACCACCACCTCAGGTACGAGATGATGTCCATATTCCTAAACTGAAATTGAATATTCCACCA
>NW_021204865.1:0-623 GCF_002162155.2 Triticum dicoccoides
GGTGAGTAATAATCCAAGAAACGGGCCCGAATCGGCCAAAACTGTGAGTGTTGATGACCGACACGTAAATGCACTCCAGGGTTCGTTAATCGTGGAAATCACTCCGGGACCCCAAAATAGTGAGTAATAGTCCACGAAATGGGCCAGAATCGGCCAAAACTGCCAGTGTTGATGACCAACACGTAAACGCACCCCAGGGTTCGTTAATCGTGGAAATCACTCTAGGACCCCAAAATAGTGAGTCCATGAAATGGGCCAGAATAGGCCAAAACTGCCAGTGTGGATGACCGACACGTAAGCGCACCTTGGGGTTCAACAATTCTGGAAATCGCTTCGGGACCCCAAAACGGTGAGTAATAATCCAAGAAATGGGTCAGAATCGGCCAAAATTATGAGTGTTGATGACCGACACGTAAACACACCACAGGGTTCGCTAACCATGGAAACCACTGCGGGACCCCAAAACAGTGACTAATAGTCCATCAAACGGGCTAGAATCGGCCGAAACTGCCAGTGTTGATGACCGACACGTAAGCGGACCTTGGGGTTAAACAATTATGGAAATCGCTTCGGGGCCCCAAAAAGGTGAGTAATAATCCAAGAAACGGGCCAGAAACGGCCAA
>NW_021204866.1:0-1001 GCF_002162155.2 Triticum dicoccoides
TGGTCCACACCGCGGCGCCGCCGTCCGCTGCGGATTCCGCAGGCGTCGTCCCGCCGCTCCTGCCGCGAGCGGATCACACCGCCCCGCTGGCGGGGTTGGCGGCGTCCGCCCCGGCCGCGGGCCTTGCGGCGTCCGCACCGGCCGCGAGCTTTGCGGCGCCCGCCCTGGCTGCGGTCCCGCCTCCTCCCGCATCGGCTTCGGTGCCTCCGGCTGCCTCCATGGTGTTTGCACCCCAGGCAGCCTCCTCGATGGGATCGTCTTCGCCGCCGCCGTTTCACTTCGGTCATCTCATCACCATCAAGCTCTCCGCAGACAACTACATCTTCTGGCGTGCGCAGGTTCTCCCGCTCTTGGGGAGTCACTACCTGCTAGGCTACGTTGACGGATCACTTCCCTGCCCACCCGCGCTGGTAGACAGCGTGCACGGTCCGGTCTACAATCCGGCCCATCGCGTCTGGACGGGGCAGGACCAGGCGAACCTCTCCTCCATCCAGGGGTCGCTCTCGCCGGCAGTTGCCGGCCTTGTTGTCTTCGCGAAGACGTCTCATGAGGCCTGGACCATCCTTGAGCGCACCTTTGCAGCGCAGTCCCAGGCTCGTGTCTCTGCACTCCGTCGTCAGCTTGGAGAGTGTCAGAAGCTTGACTCCACGACCACTGAGTTCTACAACAAGGTCAAGGGCCTTGCCGACACATTGGCCTCCATTGGACAGCCCCTCACCGACTCCGAGTTCAACTCGTTTATTGTCAATGGTCTTGATGAGGAGTATGATGCCTTAGTCGAGATCATCAACGAGCGGGGTAACTCGACACCCATGTTGGCACACGAGGTTTTCTCTCGGCTTCTTCTCACTGAGCAACGGATCGAGACTCGCCGCACCAGGGGCACTGGCTCTCTCTCGGCCAACGTCGCCACCAAGGGTGGCCGCTCTTCTTCATCACCCCGGTCTCCCTTGGGGCTGCCACCGTCGCCCGCCTCGGCCCCCCCACCTACTGCGACCTTA
>NW_021204867.1:0-1662 GCF_002162155.2 Triticum dicoccoides
TACATTATTTTTCTACTCCTCCGGAAAGAGTACAAACTAGGTCATATCCCACGAGTCACGCGGGACGATAGATGACACAGCTAGTGCGAACTAGTGATACTACCACTAACTCAGACCGATCCATAGTAGTCCTCGTAGAAGTCACCTCCATAGCCTGGAAGCTCAACATGATCATCCGGAAACAGACGATCTCGCGGAGCTTGTGGACCATAGGGGCTAGGATGAGGCCTTGGACCAACAGACGGTGGCCTGCGGGGACCGCGAGGTGGGGTGATGCCTCCTACATCACGCCAACCCATCACGTCTGGCAGAGCAGATCTCACAGGATAGAGATCGTGCATATCCGAATATCCAGCTTGCACCGCCGGTGCGAACCGAGTCAAAGTGGCCCAGTGGTCAGCACGGGTATTGAAGAGCTCTAACCTCAAGGCCCGATTTTCACGGTCCTTATCCTCGAGCATCTCAGCAGTGGTGCGAGTCCGTGAATCCTCCTGGGTGGGGTCAGCATAGATAGCCTGGAGATACCCTTGTGCTCCTGGAAGTGATCCTGGCATATACCGGAAATCAGAGTCCCGAAATAGTCCAGATCTGACTCGCATGATGGTCATCATAGAGTAGGCGGCGTCCTGCACAGCCATCTCAATGGTAACCCCGAGTCCATAGGAGCAGTGAAGGGGCTCGGTGGATCCAGGATAAGATGGAAATATCTTGACAGTGCAGAGATACTGGCTTTGACTGAAGTCCCGAAATTGCTCTTCGACCGTGTACTCAGGATACCAGCAGTATCCAGCCTCAGTCATTACCCTGACCAACTTGGCAGTATGGCCGGGTACATCTAGGCATCGAGTCAGGCGAACCACTTGATTGAGGTCGCGAGTGGCCATCTGAAAGCACAATCATAATGCAAAGGCATTAGAATTTCTAGCAAAATTTCGGCAGCATAAAAGTTGTAAATGCTCAAGAAGGATTTTGAGACATTTGACAAAGGATTACATACACACTCAACATCATCATATCAAAGTTCTGAGACCATCCCAGCAACATAATATGGTAGAAGAACTGAACTAGGCTTGTATCCATCATACCTATAAGGTACTACTGATTAGTAACACGTGATCCTGATAGAGAGAATAGATCCTAATTCCTTAACCCCCGGTGGAAGAATGGACTGACTCAGATCAGAATGTCATAAGATGAAGGAGTAAAAAGAGCCTTACGTTCCAACCCACAAACAATTCCCCTACATATAACTAAAGAATTTCTAGACTCAACATCGACCAGTTTGGCTTGGAGAACCTACAGGCAGTCCGGCTCTGATGCCAACGCTGTCAGGACCCTGACTCGATGTCACATCGATCTAGCCGGTAACACCTCATATCACTTTGCGGCCTCACGCACGGTATCCCCACGGGTGTCGCCTTACCTTTGCCCGGGACCGTTTGCGCCTTTTGGCTCACGTATATGATAGTGTCGCTAGCATCCATATGATAAGGAGCCCGGGCTGACATGACTAGTCGTAAACCCAAAGTGGTACAGACTTACAGGGACAGGCATCCATGACCCAGCTTCGAACGTGTCGGTCATCAGCAAGTGGGTCCGGGCTGTAGCACTGGGCTAGCAGGACTCCGGTAAACCGGGCTGTAGCGGGCTAACAGGACTCCG
>NW_021204868.1:0-793 GCF_002162155.2 Triticum dicoccoides
ATGGATGGACAGAGCATAACTTAAATATCAAAACTCCCTTACTGATCATCCCCAAAAGAGGCACGGAACGCTAGGAAACAAGCTGGACATATAGCATCATGAACTAAAATATCCCAGACTTAGTGAAAATCACTAAGTCCCTGAAATCTGCATTCTCAGGTACCCTACTTCGCAAGCTTGCACAAGACAACACACACATCCTAAAAATGCATGGGTGGCACCTCTGGAAAGAAGACAAAATGCTTCACAATACATCCCAAAGGGGCACAGGCATATCATGCACGAATTAAACATAGCAAAAATGACAAAAGTGCATGATGAACTAACGGATCTGCAATTTAACTCACGAAGCCTCCTTCTAACAGCATTTTGGGCGTCAAGATGACCTCAAATGCAAATTATGCAATGGAATGAAATGATGTACATGTCGAGGCGAAGATTTTGATATATCATATGCCCAAAACGGAGCTACAGTTGCAGAGATACAAGCAGTCAAAGTAGCAAGAAAAATATAATGGGAGAGAGAGAAAGTCAACGGGGGGGCGCTAGGGTTTACTGTAGCTACCCGCTCCCGATCCGATCTCGCGGCCACAGAAGATGCCGGCGATGGCGCGGCGGCCGGAGAGAGGTGGAGGGGCGCCGGGGTAGCTCGCCGGCGTGGAGGAGGTGGTCGCCGGGGGCCGGATCCGGCGACCCGGGGCGGCGCGTGGCGGCGGAGGGCGCCGGACGGGGCGGCGCCGGGCGAGGAGGCCGGCTCGGGCGCCCGGGGAAACTCGCCGGCGACGAGGGCCCG
>NW_021204869.1:0-1248 GCF_002162155.2 Triticum dicoccoides
GGCAATTGCACCCACATGAGGAGAATTATCCTACTCATGATCTAGAGCTTGCAGCCGTAGTCTATGCACTTAAGACCTGGCGACATTACCTCCTCGGTAATCGTTGCGAAATATTCACTGATCACCAAAGTCTGAAGTATATTTTCACCCAACCGGATTTGAATCTCAGGCAGAGACGTTGGGTTGAATTGATCACCGACTTCGACTTAGGAATAACCTACACCCCAGGGAAAGCCAACGTCATGGCTGATGCGCTAAGTCGTAAATCTTATTGTAACAACCTGATGTTACAACAAAGTCAACCGCTTCTCCATGAGGAATTTCGGAAGCTTAACCTTCACATTGTTCCTCAAGGTTTTCTCTCCACCTTGGTGGCAAAACCTACCCTTACGGATCAAATTATCAAAGCACAGGAGGTAGATCCGGGAATCTCCCGCATCAAGAGGAACATTCAGAAAGGAGTTGCGGATTGTTTCTCCATTAATGATCAAGGAGTCGTATACTTCGGGAATCGACTAGTAGTTCCCAAAGTGCGCAACCTAAGGCGATTAATCCTTAAGGAAGCTCATGAATCTCCTCTCACTATTCATCCCGGTAGTACTAAGATGTATCAGGACCTACGCCAGAGGTTCTGGTGGACTAGGATGAAGAGAGAAATTGCTCAGTATATTGCAAATTGCGACGTCTGTCGTCGTGTAAAAGCAGAGCATCAACGGCCTGCTGGCACCCTTCAACCCCTAGCTATTCCTGAATGGAAATGGGATAAAATTGGTATGGATTTCATTACCAGTTTTCCCAGGACCAAGAGAGGGAATAATGCTATTTTCGTCGTGGTCGATCGTCTTTCCAAAGTAGCCCACTTCTTACCTGTTCGTGAGAGTATAACCGCTAGTCAGCTGGCAGATTTGTACATCTCCCGAATAGTGTCTCTCCATGGTGTTCCTTTGGAAATTAACTTGGATCGAGGAAGTCTTTTCACCTCTCGATTTTGGGAAAGTTTCCAAAATGCTATGGGAACCCGTCTTTCCTTTAGCACCGCTTTCCACCCTCAGTCGAGTGGTCAAGTGGAACGCGTCAACCAAATTCTAGAAGACATGCTTCGAGCCTCTGTTATCTCATTCGGAATGGACTGGGAGAAGTGCCTTCCATTTGCCGAATTCGCTTACAACAACAGCTATCAATCTAGCTTGGGTAAAGCCCCTTTTGAAGTTCTCTATGGACGACGATGTCGAACACCCCTTAACTGGT
>NW_021204870.1:0-972 GCF_002162155.2 Triticum dicoccoides
TAGATGCTGGTTCTTGGGAACCACTAGACGGTTCTCAAAGTACACAACACCATGATCATTTGTGGAGAAACAACTAGCACCTCCGCTAGCAATGTTCTCTTTGATTTTAGATATTCCCTTATCTCGCTTTTGGGCAGCGATGATTTGATCCGTAAGAGTAGGTTTTGCCACCAAGGTGGAAAGAAAACCTTGAGGTACAATGTGAAGGTTTAGCTTCCGAAATTCCTCATGGAGAAGCGGTTGACTTTGTTGTAACATCAGGTTGTTACAATAAGATTTACGACTTAGCGCATCAGCCATGACGTTGGCTTTCCCTGGGGTGTAGGTTATTCCTAAGTCGAAGTCTGTGATCAATTCAACCCAACGTCTTTGCCTGAGATTCAGATCCGGTTGGGTGAAAATGTACTTCAGACTTTGGTGATCAGTGAATATTTTGCAACGATTACCGAGGAGGTAATGTCGCCAGGTTTTAAGTGCATAGACTACAGCTGCAAGCTCTAGATCATGAGTTGGATAATTCTCCTCATGTGGGTGCAATTGCCGTGAAGCGTAGGCAATTACATGTCGATCTTGCATGAGAATGCAACCTAGTCCTTGTCGCGAGGCGTCGCAGTAGATAACAAAGTCCTTGGAGAAGTCTGGCGGTACCAGTACGGGAGCAGAGGTCAGGCGTCTTTTCAGTTCCTGAAAGCTGTGCTCACATTGTGGAGTCCATTCGAACTTCTTATCTTTCTTGAGGAGTTCGGTTAGAGGTTTAGCAACTTTGGAGAAGTTTTCGACAAAGCGACGGCAATAGCTCGCTAAGCCTAGAAAACTCCGAACTTGCTTGACCGATTCAGGTGGAGTCCAATTAAGGACGGCTTGAACTCGCTCAGGGTTAACAGCAATACCTTTACCAGATATTACATGACCCAGATAGGTCACTTCTGACAACCAGAATTCACATTTAGAAAATTTGGCATAAAGGCGATG
>NW_021204871.1:0-1051 GCF_002162155.2 Triticum dicoccoides
GCACCCCCTACAGCCCATGTGGCCCCCCGGGGCAGGTGGCCCCACCCGGTGGGCCCCCGGGACCCTTCCGGTGGTCCAGGTACAATACCGATGACCCCGAAACTTGTCCCGATGGCCGAAACAGGACTTCCTATATATAAATCTTTACCTCCGGACCATTCCGGAACTCCTCGTGACGTCCGGGATCTCATCCGGGACTCCGAACAACATTCGGTAACCACATACAAGCTTCCTTTATAACCCTAGCGTCATCGAACCTTAAGTGTGTAGACCCTACGGGTTCGGGAGACATGCAGACATGACCGAGACGTTCTCCGGTCAATAACCAACAGCGGGATCTGGATACCCATGTTGGCTCCCACATGTTCCACGATGATCTCATCGGATGAACCACGATGTCAAGGACTCAATCGATCCCGTATACAATTCCCTTTGTCTAGCGGTATGTTACTTGCCCGAGATTCGATCGTCGGTATACCGATACCTTGTTCAATCTCGTTACCGGCAAGTCACTTTATTCGTTTCGTAACACATCATCCCGTGATCAACTCCTTGGTCACATTGCGCATATGATGATGTCCTACCGAGTGGGCCCAGAGATACCTATCCGTTTACACGGAGTGACAAATCCCAGTCTCGATCCGCATAAAACAATAGATACTTTCGGAGATACCTGTAGTGCACCTTTATAGTCACCCAGTTACGTTGTGACGTTTGATACACCCAAAGCACTCCTACGGTATCCAGGAGTTACACGATCTCATGGTCATAGGAAGAGATACTTGACATTGGCAAAGCTCTAGCAAATGAACTACACGATCTTTTGTGCTAGTCTTAGGATTGGGTCTTGTCCATCACATCATTCTCCTAATGATGTGATCCCGTTATCAACGACATCCAATGTCCATAGCCAGGAAACCATGACTATCTGTTGATCACAACGAGCTAGTCAACTAGAGGCTCACTAGGGACATATTGTGGTCTATGTATTCACACGTGTATTACGATTTCCGGATAATACAGTTATAGCATGAATAAAAGACAATTATCA
>NW_021204872.1:0-1347 GCF_002162155.2 Triticum dicoccoides
GCTCCCCTCGCCCGCGCCTGTTAAGCCCGCTCCAGTGGCTTTTGTGCCACTGGCAGCTGGGGCCCTCTTCCCTGTTTTGTTTTATAAATAAAAAAATGATTTAATAAAAGTAATTAACTAAATTAAATTGGTTTAATTAGAATTAATTAGCTTAATCATCTAGTTTAGTTAACTAAAATGTTAGACTAGCCTAATGAGTCTATGACAGGGGGACCCCACCCCCCGTTGACCAGTCAAACGTTGACTAGTCAACTGGGACCGCCTGGACCCACATGTCACCCTCTGGTACACTTATGTGTACACAGATCTGGGTGCACCTAGCATTTACTCATTATTTTCGAATTAATTAAATTGCAAAATATCATTAAAACTTTAGAAAATCATAGAAAATAATTCGTAACTCGGATGAAAATGTTTTCTACATGAAAGTTGCTCAGAACGACGAGACGAATCTGGCTACACCCTCCGTTCGTCCGCCACCCACTCCTAGCATAGCGAACATGGAACTTTTCCCCTCCGATTCGTCTGTCCAAAAATGCTAAACCTGGGGAAACATCCTCGGATGTTATCCCCCTTCGCCGGTAACGTGTAGCACCGCGTTAGAACACGTCTAGCTCTGTTTGTTGTCCTGTTATGCTCTTGCTTGCTATGTATTTACTGTTTCTCCCCCCTTCTCTCTGGTAGACTCCGAGACTACCCCTGATGCCGCCGTAATCAACTACGTCACCGACGACCCTCCTTCTTGTCTGAGCAACCAGGCAAGCCCCCCCCCCTTGATCACCAGAGATCGCCTATTCTTCTCTATACTGCTTGCATTAGAGTAGTGTAGCATGTTACTGGTTTCCGTTAATCCTATTCTGATGCATAGCCTGACATTGTTGCTACATCTGTTGATACCTTACCTGCAATCCTAAATACTTAGTATAGGATGCTAGTTTATCATCATTGGCCCTACATTCTTGTCAGTCTGCCTTGCTATACTATTGGGCCGTGATCACTTGGGAGGTGATCACGGGTATATACTATACATACATTCATACTATACAGATGGTGACTAAAGTCGGGTCAGCTCGAGGAGTACCCGCAAGTGATTCTGATGAGGGGGCTGAAAGGACAGGTGGCTCCATCCCGGTAGAGGTGGGCCTGGGTTCCCGACGGCCCCCGACTGTTACTTTGTGGCGGAGCGACAGGGCAGGTTGAGACCACCTAGGAGACAGGTGGGCATGGCCCTATTCGGCATTCGCGCATACTTAACACGCTTAACGAGATCTTGGTATTTGATCTGAGTCTGGCCATTTGGTCTATACGCACTAACCATCTACGCGGGAGTAGTTATGGGTATCCCGG
>NW_021204873.1:0-1107 GCF_002162155.2 Triticum dicoccoides
AGGTTTTATTCATGTAAACAGAACAACAATTTATTCTCTTACTTAAATGAATAACCGTATTACAATAAACATGATCAAATCATATTCATGCTTAACACAAACACCAAATAACACTTATTCAGGTTCAACACTAATCCAGAAAGTATAGGGAGTGTGCGATGATGATCATATCAATCTTGGAACCACTTCCAACACACATCGTCACTTCACCCTTAACTAGTCTCTGTTTATTCTGCAACTCCCGTTTCGAGTTACTAATCTTAGCAACTGAACTAGTATCAAATACTGAGGGGTTGCTATAAACACTAGTAAAGTACACATCAATAACATGTATATCAAATATACTTATGTTCACTTTGCCATCTTTCTTATCCGCCAATCACTTGGGGTAGATCCGCTTCCAGTGACCAGTCCCTTTGCAGTAGAAGCACTTAGTCTCAGGCTTAGGACCAGACTTGGGCTTCTTCACTTGAGCAGCAACTTGCTTGCTGTTCTTCTTGAAGTTCCCCTTCTTCCCTCTGCCCTTTTCTTGAAACTAGTGATCTTGTCAACCATCAACACTTGATGTTTTTCTTGATTTCTACCTTTCGTTGATTTCAGCATCACGAAGAGCTTGGGAGTTGTTTCCGTTATCCCTTGCATATTATAGTTCATCACGAAGTTCTACTAACTTGGTGATGGCGATTTAGAGAATTCTGTCAATCACTATCTTATCTGGAAGATTAACTCCCACTTGATTCAAGCGATTGTAGTACCCAGACAATCTGAGCACATGCTCACTAGTTGAGCGATTCTCCTCCATCTTTTAGCTATAGAACTTGTCGGAGACTTCATATCTCTCAACTCGGGTATTTGCTTGAAATATTAACTTCAACTCCTGGAACATCTCATATGGTCCATGACGTTCAAAACGTCTTTGAATTCCCGATTCTAAGCCATTAAGCATGGTGCACTAAACTATCAAGTAGTCATCATATTGAGCTAGCCAAACGTTCATAACGTCTGCATCTGCTCCTGCAATAGGTCTGTCACCTAGTGGTGCATCAAGGACATAATTCTTCTGTGCAGCAATGAGGATAAACCTCAGATCACGGATCCAATCCGCAT
>NW_021204874.1:0-2059 GCF_002162155.2 Triticum dicoccoides
GTAGGACATGTTCACACACCTTTGATTCATCCCGGATGAATCAGACCTGACACAACTCTAAGCAGTAGCAGGCATGACAATAAGCATGAATGAGTAGGCACAACAGGGCTCAAACAACTCCTACTCATGCTAGTGGGTTTCATCTATTTACTGTGGAATGACAGGTCATGCAGAGGATAAAGGGGTTCAGCTACCGCAGCAAGTAACAGATGAATCGATGTTGTCCTAATGCAGTAAAAGAGAGCAGGAGCGAGAGAGTGGGATTGTATCGAAATGAACAAGGGGGTTTTGCTTGCCTGGCACTTCTGAAGATAACATTGAGTCTTCATCAGTGTCAACGATCACAACGTCGGAACATCGTCTACCGGGAGGGAACAGATACCGGCAACAAAGAAGAAATACAATCAATGCAATGCACAATATGATGCATGCTCATGACATGGCAATATGAATGTGTTTTGAGCTAATGCAACTAGCAACAGATTAAATGAAGTTGGTTTGAATACAAGATTCAAATTCAAACTCCATATGTGATTATTCAAATGCCATTAAATTGATTTGTGCTAAACAGCAGCTATAAGTTGTTCTAACATGCATGAAAATGGTACAGATGGATTCCTTGAATTTTTCTGATAATTTTTCATATATAATTTATTTAATTTGGAGTTACGGTTGAATTTCTATGATTTTTAGAAGTTTTTACAATTTTCTGGAATTTCCTGAATATTTAGAATTAAAATAATTCCAGAAAATGATTTATGGCGTCAGCACCACGTCACAGTGACGTCAGCAGGGTCAACTGGGCGCCCCAGGTCAAACCTGACGTGTGGGGGCCACACGTCAGTGACACAGGAGCTAATCCCGGTCAAACCCAGCGCTGACTGGGGTTTGACCAGGGGTGGGGCCCACTGTCAGTGGCTGTGGGTTTAATTAGTGGGGCCATTAACACTAATTAAGCGTGCCCCGTCGGCAGTCGCCGGAGTATCGCCGGCGGCGACCATTCCGCACGGCGGCGCGGCTCGGATTTGAGCTAGGGGCGATGGTTTGGCGCGCGGTTTGGCTCATTAGAACGTCCGCGACGCGGCGCGTCCAGCGGTGGCTGTGGCCGCGGCTGGGGTGGCCGGTAGCGGCAACTACGGCGAGAGAGGCGGCGACCGGAGCTCGGGCCAGCACGACGTGGTGGCTGCAGCGTGTTAGCCAGAGAGCAGAGGAGCGCATCGGGACCCTGGGGACCTGGAGAGCACGCGGGAGCTACTGAAGCGAGCGGAAGAGCCCCGGGGCGCGAGGTTCGCCGGCCATGGCGATGGCCGGAGCTCGGTGCTTGCGGGGACGGCAGCTACGACACGAGAACGAGCAGAGGGTCAGAGGGGAAACGGAGAGGAGCTCACGGGGGTTGCGACGGTGGCTTCGGGGAGCTCAGGGAGGCGTCAGGGAGGGCACACGGTCGCCGGCGATCTCGGCGGACGAAGCTTGAAGAAGCGGTCGGGGAAGCCGCTGCAGGGCGCGTCCGCTCGTGTGGCTTGGCGGGGACGGTGTAGAGGTCAGCGGCGGAGCTTCTGGAACTGGCGGAGGGGCGAGGGAGGGCTGGTGGCTGCGGCTATGGCGAACGCCGGCGACGGCTGCGCTCGGGGATCACAGGGAAGAGAGGGAAAGAGAGAGCCAGAGGAGGGGGAGCGGTCCAGAGGGAGAGGGGAAGTGAGAGGGGAGTCGGGGAGGCGCGTGGCGTCACCGGGGCATCGAGGAGGAAGCAGGGGGTGGCCGAGCAGGGTGGAGGTGGCGCGCGCGGCGGCGTCGCGGTGTCCGTCCTCCTGGCAGGGAGGAAGACGACAGAGGAGGGGGGCGGCGGTGGGCTGGGCCGTTGGGGAAGCTGGGCCAGGTAAGTGGCGCCAGGTAGGTGGCCCAGGTGGCCTTCTCTCCCTTTCTATTATTTCTATTTCAGTTCTGTTTTTCTTTTATTTAATTCTTTTGCCACTGTTTTGAATTAAAAATAATAATTCAAACAATGCCAAAGCTCCTCTGAATATTTTTATTTTGCTAGATGGACTTTTCCAAAAGCTCA
>NW_021204875.1:0-988 GCF_002162155.2 Triticum dicoccoides
AAACCTGACTCTCCTGTACACCCCCTGTTTCCAAAGTTATTCCTCCCGCGTGGACTCGTATGTAATTCATGAGCCACCTTCCGATGAGATCGTCAATTCTGGCATTAGACACAATAATTATTCCGTGGCTTTAAAACCACTTTCACCTTCTGACTAGGCATTGAACGATTGCCTGGCTGCCTGAAACTTCTTATTGTACCTTCCAACTTTACTCTCGATGTGTTTATTTGTTCAACTCGAGAGGTACTCATATGCTCATCCATGGGTTAATCCCAGATCATTAACCTTATAACATACTATCGTTGCCAATATGCCTCGTTACCTATTCGTAAATACGATGAAGATCCCGAAGAAAGGATGCCGACTTCATCATGATGACCTAAAGCGGAGAAATGAAGACATCAATGTATTGGACCGATCTCTTCGAGAAGAGCAAGCCAGAATGAGAAGACCAGCTAGATTCGTTACCAAACCTTCCCCTCTTTCACTACCTCTTAAATCTCGGGACGAGATTTCTTGTAGTGGAGGAGATTTGTAACGCCCGGATAATTAAGCTACAGTGATCCCATGCTAATGGTGCCACGTCACCACGGTTACTGCTACTAATTTATCGTTAGAACAAAAACCGGTCCTAAATTCAAATTCAAATTAATGATAACAATAAAAGTTTTCAAAAATTAAAATAAAAATGTTTGGTTTGTACTAAATATTACAAATGTAATTATGGTGCAACAAACCCATTTTTATAAAATGTCTAAATAATTTAAAATGAGTTAAAACAGAAAATAAAATAAATAAAAGAAAAGAGATAAAACAGAAAAACAAAAGATAAAAAAATAGAAGAGAAACCCCCCCGGGCTTCGGCCCAGCTGACCACAGGCCCAACTGGGCCAAATCCCCCCCCCCCAGGCCCAGCCGGCCACCCACCCCCTCACCTTACCCGCTCCCCCTCCCACCGAACCCTAACCCTATCCACTCGCCCCCCCCA
>NW_021204876.1:0-1003 GCF_002162155.2 Triticum dicoccoides
GGGCTTGCACTGTTTGAAATCTCCCCTTATGCATTCTCCCTTCAGGTACAGGAAAACCAAGATACTTAGGATCAAAAACCTCTTGAGTCACCTCCAGAAATGACTTAATTCCCGCGGACGACAAACAATTGTCGAAGAAGAGGATGGAGCACTTTGCAGGGTTTATAAGTTTCCTTGATGCCGAGGCATAAGTGTTCAACAAACCTCTCACCAACGTTGCCTGTTGCATGGAAGCGCGGAAAAATAACAAAGAATTGTCCGCGAAAAGAAGGTGTGAAATAACTGGACGCATGAGCAGTGCGCGTCGCCGCCATGTTGTCTGGGAGGCGGGCCTCGGCCACCCTCAACCCTCTCCTTCCCATGACGGGCACAGCGGTCCGGTAGCACTCATCCTCCGACGGATCGGTGATGTGGAAAGGAAGATTGGAAGGCTCCTGGGGGACCGCGATAACCCAGCCCTCGAGGATCCGAGCAGCTGATGCGCCGACGCAATGGACTCGTGCAGACAGATCCTGACGTTGACCGGGCGCAGTCCCCCGAGAGCGGCGGAGTGCAATGCGGATGACCCTTGTCTTCTTCAACCCTCACGGGACGACACCCCAGTCGACGAATTTGGAGTGGTCGGAGTCAGCGCCGCTGCCCGCCATGCCGAAGAAGGCCGGATATCACCGAACATGAGTTTGGGTGGCGGAGTGGAGTGGCTAGGTTTTGGTCCGGCGAGCGGATGGGATGGATATATATAGGGTCAGGTGGGCAAGCATGGGCCGGGTCCGACCTGACAGACGCGCCCGGGCCTCCCCATATTTCGGCTGGATATGAAGGGTGACGCTTAGTCCGGGCACTGAGGCCGGTTTAAAATGTCCGTCTGGATAAGATTTTTTTGACCGGGTGTGGGGTCCCCGGCAGCTCCAAGGAGGAGTGATGGCCTATGGTGCCATGGTGTGCAACCTTCGTGATGATTTTTATTCTCGGCATGAGATGTTTTTGCTGTGAGCCTGATCGG
>NW_021204877.1:0-848 GCF_002162155.2 Triticum dicoccoides
AAAAGCATTTGAAATGAACTCTGAAAAGGTTCCAAGTTGGCATGGTATCATCATTTCACCCACATAGCATGTGCGAGAAAGTAGAGAGGGTTACGGCAAAAACTGGATGCACTTCGTGTACAAAACGGACAATCTCTTTCGAAGTATCAGAGTTTCATATGGAAACTCGTCTGTTACACTTATTTGAACTCCATTGTTTTTCTGTGTTCATAATGCACCATTTAAAGCCAAATCATCAATTTACAAACCTTTCTGACTTCATTTGTTATTTTTCATGCATTTACTGATTATTTTGAGCTATAAGACCATGAAATTGAAAAGCATTTGAAATGAACTCTGAAAAGGTTCCAACTTGGCATGGTATCATCATTTCACCCACATAGCATGTGCGAGAAAGTAGAGAGGGTTACGGCAAAAACTGGATGCACTTCGTTTGCAAAACGGACAATTTCTTTCGAAGTATCACGGTTTCATATGGAAACTCGTCTGTTACAAAGGGATTTCAGTTTTTTAACTTATTTGAATTCCCTTGTTTTTCTGTGTTCAAAATGCACCATTCAAAGCCACATGATCAATTTACAACCCTTTCTGATTTCATTTGTTATTTTTCATGCATTTACTGATTATTTTGAGCTATAAAACCATGAAATTGAAAAGCAGTTGAAATGAACTCTGAAAAGGTTCCAAGTAGGCATGGTATCATCATTTCAGCCACATAGCATGTGCGAGAAAGTAGAGAGGGTTACGACAAAAACTGGATGCACTTCGTGTACAAAACGGACAATCTCTTTCGAAGTATCAGGGTTTCATATGGAAACTCGTCTGTTACAAAGGGATTTCATTTTTTT
>NW_021204878.1:0-1352 GCF_002162155.2 Triticum dicoccoides
AGAGAGAGAGAGAGAAACAGAGAGAGCATGTGCATGAGACACCCCGACACCCTGAGAGAGATTGTGAGCATGTGTGAAAGAGAAATGCCGATGAATATAAAGTGTGTGCACTTATGCGTTAGATAGAGAGATATATAACGTGTTTGTGAGAACAGGGCGAGGCATAGTGCATCTACGTGTAAAAGGCAGTTCTACGCATTAAATTAAAATATAAATGGCATTATTATATTTGGATGAGATCATGAATTTTGCAAATTTGCGTATGGACGAAAATCGGTCTATCAGACACTCATACTCTATTGAATTCTAGCATGTGCATGTGTTTATTTCATATCATCGATCCATAGAGTGAGAGCGGTTTGAAATACAGGCAATGGATGCTTTTGCAATTCATATATAAACATTAATTAGTGCACTCCATGTTGTTAGTGTGAAGCACTTTATACATTTGTCACTTGCATGGATACATTCCAAATTGCTAGCTATGAAATAAAATACATGTCGAATTCAACATAAAGGGGGTTTTGAAGATTCGAATTCATAGGAAGTGCATTCATCTATTTGAACCCGAGATAATGGCATTTGTAAATCAGATGTAAAAGGGGGCATCAATCTTTGTTGTGAGTTTGAACATGCTATATATATTCATACGCATATCTAACTTTTTTTTGCAACCAAGGAGATTATACCTGGAACCATGCATGAACTGAGGTAAGTTGCATATTTTTTAATATATACTCGTGTACAATGTATATTAAAATGTACCCCCTCCATTCCAAAATAATCGTAGCTTTAGGATTTTCAAGAGTAAAGATTTGTGAAGTTTGACCAATCCTGAAAGTTCAATTCAAGAGAACCGAAAACGTTAATGCTTCTGCTCCCAAATATTGAACGAAGCGCTAAATAGGCCTCTGGTCACCCGAAACCGCGCGAGACTAATGTTTTGGTGGTAGGAAATTACTGTCCTGACTCTGGCCTGTGTAGCCTATCGGCCCGATGTCCAAAGGTCTAAATCGGGGTAGGTTTGTAACTTCACCAAGACGCCAGTCTCAACCGCCTCCGAGAAGCATTCATACGCCGTGGGCGCCTAAACACCCATGCGCTCGGCCGAAATCTATCCCGCCCACATTTGAGACACCTGACATGACTGTCCTACCCCCAACCCGCAATATGTCCGAAATTTTAGATGGGGGCAAAGTTTGTAACTTTCCCCAAATTTCAAACAAGCGCGTCTCAAACCGAAACATTGTTCCCCCTTAGTTCCCCGCCTCCCTCCGTTTTCCCATTCATACTCTGTGGGCGCGAAAACGCCCTCTCCACTAGCCGCAAAACCCCAGCCTCCTCCATCCTCC
>NW_021204879.1:0-1047 GCF_002162155.2 Triticum dicoccoides
GACGACCCCTACTACACCGGAGGCGCCTACTACTACGTGCAGCCCGCTGACGACGACCTGGAGTAGTTTAGGAGGATCCCAGGCAGGAGGCCTGCGCCTCTTTCGATCTGTATCCCAGTTTGTGCTAGCCTTCTTAAGGCAAACTTGTTTAACTTATGTCTGTACTCAGATATTGTTGCTTCCGCTGACTCGTCTATGATCGAGCACTTGTATTCGAGCCCTCGAGGCCCCTGGCTTGTATTATGATGCTTGTATGACTTATTTATGTTTTAGAGTTGTGTTGTGATATCTTCCCGTGAGTCCCTGATCTTGATCGTACACATTTGCGTGCATGATTAGTGTACGATTAAATCGGGGGCGTCACAAGTTGGTATCAGAGCCGACTGCCTGTAGGAATCCCCTTTCCAACTCCTTGGCCGAAGTCGAGTCTAGTCGTTGAAAAACTTTTACTAACATGGCTGTGTGGCCCATGGGCCCACGTCGCCATCGGGAGGTATTAGGATCTTTTATTCCTCGACCTTTACTCTGGGATTCTGAACCCTCTTCTATTCAGGTTAAACGATTTTTACTAAAAACTAACTTTAGGTTCTCGAAAATACTTTCTCCCGGAGAGCCCCTTCAGTCCAGATGGTCACCGACTGCACCAGAAGATTTCAGAGATACTCTTTGATATTCTCTCGAGACTTTGTGCCCATCACTTTTGCTATTCCCGACCACCGATAAATCCTTATGGATAACTACTTACACTTGCCATTCTTACGATCATTCCCCATTGTTCTTGTTATTACAAGATACCTGAAGTTTTCTCTATTGTTCCGAGAATACTTCGTGCCTACTGCCTAGCAGTTCTTTGCCACATGAATACCCCTTCAAATAAATCCCCGCACTTGTCAAGTATCCGCTCATCCCCAGTTGTTCATGAGTTTCACAAAAGTCTTCAAAATACTATTCGATCTTCCGAAAATCCTCTGGAGCCTTTGGCTCTTGAAATTCTTGCTTGCTCGCATTATGGTTAATCCCATAAGTCTCGTAGTCTTAATGACATTC
>NW_021204880.1:0-1842 GCF_002162155.2 Triticum dicoccoides
GGGTGATGCTAAGACATGGTTTAATTCTCTTGATCCTGGTTGTGTGCGTAGTCCCGAGGATATGATTTACTACTTCTCTGCTAAATATGTCCCTGCTCATAAGAAACAAGCTGCCTTGCGGGAAATATATAATTGTGTGCAAATCAAAGAAGAGAGTCTCCCACAAGCTTGGGGGAGGCTTCTCCGATTACTTAATGCTTTGCCTGATCATCCTCTTAAGAAAAATGAAATACTTGATATCTTCTATAATGGACTAACCGATGCTTCCAAGGACCACTTGTATAGTTGTGCTGGTTGTGTTTTCAGGGAAAGGACAGTCGACCAAGCTGAATTACTATTAAATAATATGTTGACTAATGAAAATAATTGGACTCTTCCTGAGCCAACTCCTGAGCCTATTCCTAAACCAACTCCGAAGAAGAGGGGTGTTCTATTTCTCAGTCCTGAAGATATGCAAGAGGCAAAGAAATCAATGAAAGAAACAGGTATTAAAGCCGAAGATGTTAAGAATTTACCTCCTATTGAAGAAATACATGGTCTTAATATACCGCATGTTGAAGAAACACATTGTCTTGATAACCCGACATAGGTAGTGAAGGTAAATTCTCTCTATAGATATAATAAAGTTGAAATACCATCTACTAAATTTGCTAGCCGGTGCTTAGATGAATTTGATGATTTTATGGATAAACAAGCAAATTTCAATGATTATGTTAGTAGACAATTGAATGATAATGCTTATATGATTGGACGCTTGAGTGATTATATGTTTAGAGTTAAGGGTGAACTTAAACTCACGAGTAAACATGTTTCTATGGTCACCACTCAAGCTGAACAAGTACTTAAGGCTCAGAATGAATTGCTAGATGAATTAAATAATAAACATGATTTTGCTATTAGAGTGGCTACTAGAACTGGTAAAATGACTCAGGGACCTTTGTATCCTGAAGGCCACCCTAAGAGAATCGAGCAGGATTCTCAGAAAAATAACTTAGATGCTCCTAGTTCTTCTAAAAAGAAGAAAAATAAAAATGATAGGACTTTGCATGCTTCTAGTGAACCCAATGTAGAAACACCTGAGAATCCTAATGATGCTTCTATCTCTGATGCCGAAACACAACCAGGAGATGAATATGAACCTAATGATAATGCTAATAATGATGTTCATGATGATGCTCAACCTAGTAATAACAATGATATAGAAATTGAACCTGCAGTTGATCTTGATAACCCACAATCAAGAAATCAACGTTATGATAAGGGAGATTTTGTTGCTAGTAAACATGGTAGGGAAAGAGAACCATGGGTTCAGGAACCCATGCCTTTTCCTCCTAAGCCATCCAAGAAAAAGGATGATGAGGACTTTGAGCGCTTTGCTGAAATGATTAGACCTATTTTCTTATGCATGCACTTAACCGATATGTGTAAAACAAACCCTTATGGTAAATACATGAAAGATATCATTACAAATAAAAGGAAAATACCCGAAGCTGAAATTTCCACCATGCTTGCCAACTATTCCTTTAAGGGTGGAATACCTAAGAAACTTGGTGATCCCAGAGTACCCACTATACCATGCTCCATAAAAAGAAATTATGTTAAAACTGCCTTATGTGATTTAGGAGCCGGTGTTAGTGTTATGCCTTTTTCCTTGTACCGTAGACTTGAATTAAGTAAGTTGACACCTACTACGTCTTGAGCTTGTGTTGGTTTTCCTTGAAGAGGAAAGGGTGATACAGCACAGTAGCGTAAGTATTTCCCTCAGTTTTTGAGAACCAAGGTATCAATCCAGTATGAGGCTCCTCAACAAGTCCCACGAACCTACACAAACAAATAAAGAAC
>NW_021204881.1:0-1327 GCF_002162155.2 Triticum dicoccoides
CCTCAACAATACCACATCTAATCATGCCAGTTTGTAATTCCTGATAATATTCTTCTACAGAATTTTTCCCTTGTCTTAAACGCTGCAATTTTTGAAGCAATTCACGTTGATAATATGGTGGAACCCAACGCGTACGCATAGCAGTTTTCAAAGCAGCCCAAGTAGTTGGAATAGGATATAATCTACAATGTTCAGACCACCATACACATGCAAAACTAGTGAAAGCACAAACAGCAGCAGCAACTCGTCTCTCCTCAGGATATTGTAAACATGTAAATCGTTGTTCAGTTTCTAACTCCCAAGTAAGATATATATCAGGAACATATCTACCCTCAAATGGTGGAATATTCAATTTCAGTTTAGGAATATGGACATCATCTCGTACCTGAGGTGGTGGTGCAGGCCTACCATTACGAATATATACCTGAGGTCGACCTGCTGGTGCTGGTACAGGTGGCTGCACGTAGTGTTGATTTTGATCAACCTCATCCTCATAATCTCCCACATAATCATCCTCCTCCGCATCAGCAGCAGGAGCCACAGAAGTATCAACAGCAGCACCAACAGTTTGGCCAAACGCAAGAGGAACACGGCTTGCTCGGCGGAGGTCTGCTTCGCGATGTGGAGGTAGTCGTTGTTGTTGTTGTTGGAGAGGTGCGTTAGGTGCAGCGGTTGGTGGTGGTGGAAAACGCGCGAGCAATTCATTAAACTTGTTATCGAGCTTTGTTTCGAACGTCTTCTCAAGGCCAGTGATCTTCTCCATGGCCTCTTCAAAATTGTTCAGCACATCTTGCACCTGTTCAGTCATCATTTGCTGAAACTTATCATGAAGCTCCTTGTTTGATAAATTCTCCCAGTCAATCTCGTCGGCTTGTGATCCTGGCATGGTTAGCAGCAATAGAAACACACAAGAACATGATCCTACAGACTACGAACAAGTGGTGGTGGTGGGTATCACAAATCCGTCAAGCAAATCTCAAATTCTTACCAGTTCTTACCCAGCAGCAGGCGGTGATCGGCAACCGTTGTAGTCAAAAACTCTCAAAGCTTGGATAGAGCGATTACCAGGGAGAGTCAAACGCACGACGTAGATGTATGTGGAGCTGGGAAGGCTTATACTATGGTAGCAAAAAGGGTCAGCAATAATCAATTCAGAGATGCAAAGTTGAATAAACGCTCAACGACGGTACTGTGCTGGTCCTAGGCTAGACTGTGCTAGAGACGCGAGCCTAGAACACCAACAAAATCACGGCGCGGCACGTAAACAAGGGAAAAGCACACTCTGAATTTTTTTTTTCGCTCTTTTTTTTTTGCGCTCTTTTTTTTT
>NW_021204882.1:0-3322 GCF_002162155.2 Triticum dicoccoides
CGTGGCGATCGTACATGGACGAACTATTACATCAGCCAGTGAGTATCCTCGTATACACTTTGAAAACAATTTCAACATCGGACTTAGTAGACACTTGCAGGCGAGAAGAAGTTGCTGTGCCCTCCAGCGTGAAGATTGGCCGCCTCTTCGGCCTTCCACGCTGCTTCAAATGGATCGAAGGAGCACGGCCGCGGTTTCAACAAGTGGTCCTGTCCCTGAAGCGATGGAGCGTCAAGATCCGGCACGGCATTGTACCTCTTCTCCTTGTCAGCATCATGGAAGGCAGGGTAATCGGACTGCAGCATGTCCTCCAGCACACCTTGGTCCAAGGCATCCAGGTACAGAGGTTCCTGTTGGCCCATCTCCACGCCAGTGTTGGCTCCAGTGGCCGGCTCAACTTCAATTGGGTCGTCTTCCATCATTCTCATTAGTTCTTCGATATCAAAACCATCTGCCTTCCCATCCGGCAAATTGGAAATAGGCTCCAATGGCTCAAAGACACCCTCTTCAGATGAGCTCCTTGCAATGCTTGAGCCAGCCTCAGGAACAATCTGTTGTTGGCTGTAATGCTTGACAGACTCCAGCACAAGTGATTGGGTGGACTCAAGCACATCTGACTGGGAGGAAATCTCAGGAGCTTGAGCAACGTCGGAGCGGCTGGATGTTGTAGTGGACTCGCATGATGCTTGGGCATACTGAACAGGGAAGTTGGTGTGAGCCAGCGGGCCATGCATTGCTCTGGCTGCCTCATCATACATCAAGAACGACGGTGTGGCAGGTGCCGGGACGGGGACGGCACCGCGCATCCTCTTCTTGGGGCGCGGCGGATGAGGATCGGCGGCGGCAGCCGGCGCTGGCCTCTTCTGCGCGTGCGTGCTCGGGGTCACGGCCTCTGGTTGCTCTTGTTGACGATTGTACGCGGCCGATTCCTGGCGGGCCGCGTCAGGGGCATGCTGAGCCAAGTGCATTCTGCAGAACACCTTCACCCCGTCGGAGACGGTGGCCTCCGGCAGCAGGCATCGGTATTCCTCCATGACCCAGCCGGTGGACTTGCCCTTCTTCTTGAAGGAGAGGTTCTTGACCTCGCCGACCTTGACTCCCGCGTGGAAAATCTCCGTGGTCTTCTGGATGGTCCATGTGCCGCCGCCGGCGCCGCGCACGCTCTGGAGCTTGCTCCCGTTCTTGCTCTTGCAAGTGGTGAAGAAGAACCGGTCGCCGCTGCTCACGGCCTGCGGCACGGGCGCGTATCGGGCGGCCAGATCCTTGGGCTCGCAGCCCGAGATGTTGACGCGGTGGATGAGCTTGTCGACGGCATGCAGCGTCTCGCCGGAGAGGAGGCGTGGTAGGTAGTAGGTGACGGCGTCCACATCCGTGGGGCTCAGCCGGTAGTGGTGGAAGACGTCGTCGACGTCGAGCCCCTCCATCCCGGCCGGCGGCTGCCCGATCTGCTGCTAGGGTTCTACTGCAGCTAGGAAAGGGTGCTGTCGATCGAGGACGGGCGAGGGATTTGGGAGAGGTTTGTCTGCGGGATTGGAAGGTGTTCTGTGCTGATATTTAAAGACGCTGCACTAGGCGATGGAGGACGCGTCAGATTTCCTTTCTCTGAATCCGACTATGTGCCCAGTTCAGTTTCCCGTCAGTTATCTGAAACTTGCAGCTCCCGTTTGCTTTAATTTCCGTCAATCCGATGATGATGCGGTCCTGAAGACGTAGAGAACAGATTCCGTGCTGATTGTGATTCTTGATTTTGAGCCTTATTCGGATCCATTTCTTTTCATCCATGGCAACATCTGTTGCGTGATAATACTGTATAATTTACCTTCAGAGACATTGTTAACAGCGGCAAACAGATTCAGCCCAGAGAGAAATATTTGGCCCCTGTCCAACTGCATGTGCAATTAACATCGGCCATGGCACCACCTGCGTGATGCCTATTTACCTCGCACGATTCACGCAATGTCTTCCAGTCAGAATGGATTCAAGTGGCCTGGAACTGGTACTTGCCTTGGTAATGTATCATCAAAACTAGTCCAGCTGACTTTGTGGGACTCACTGTCAGGTTTGACTTTGGTCAAGTCAATGCTGACTGTGCTGATGTAATGTTGACACAGCAAATCATCTCTGGATTTTAAATAAATCTAAATGATTTATTTATTTTCAGAAATTTGCCTAAACTTCAAAAAATCATATAAAATCAATCGTAGCTCAAAATGAAATAATTTATATATGAAAAAATTATAAGAAAAATCCAAACTTTTCGTTTGTACCATTTTGAGCTACGATTTTTCCAAAGGGGGGAGGCCGGCCGGCCCTAGAGGGCGCGCCAGGAGGAGGAATCCTCCTAGTAGGAGTAGGATTCCCCTCTTTCCTACTCCTACTAGGAGGGGGAAAGGAAGGGGGAGAAGGAGAAGGAAAGGGGGGCGCCACTCCTCTCCTAGTCCAATTCGGACCAGAGGGGGAGGGGGCGCGCGGCCTGCCCTGGCCGGCCCCTCTCTCTCTCTCTCTCTCCACTAGGGCCCAATAAGGCCCATTAACCCCGAGGGGTTCCGGTAACCCCTCCGGCACTCCGGTAAAATCCTGATTTCACCCGGAACTCTTTCCATGTCCAAATGTAGGCTTTCAATATATCAGTCTTTATGTCTCGATCATTTTGAGACTCATCGTCATGTCCGTGATCATATCTGGGACTCTGAACTACTTTCGCTACATCAAAACATATAAACTCATAATACCGATCGTCACAGAATTTTAAGCGTGCGGACCCTACGGGTTCGAGAACTATGTAGATATGACCGTGACATGTCTCTGGTCAATAACCAATAGCGGAATCTTGATGCTCATATTGGTTCCTACATATTCTACGAAGATCTTTATCGGTCAAACCGCATAACAATATACGTTGTTCCCTTTGTCATCGGTATGTTACTTGCCCCGAGATTCGATCGTCGGTATCCTAATACCTAGCTCAATCTCGTTACTGGCAAGTCTCTTTACTCGTTCCGTAATGCAGCATCCCGCAACTAACTCATTAGTCACATTGCTTGCAAGGCTTATAGTGATGTGCATTACCGAGAGGGCCCAGAGATACCTCTCCGACAATCGGAGTGACAAATCCTATTCTTGATCTATGCCAACTCCACGAACACCATCGGAGACACCTGTAGAGCACCTTTATAATCACCAAGTTACGTTGTAACGTTTGGTAGCACACAAAGTGTTCCTCCGGTATTCAGGAGTTGCATAATCTCATAGTCATAGGAACATGTATAAGTCATGAAGAAAGCAATAGCAGTAAACTTAAACGATCAAGTGCTAAGCTAAC
>NW_021204883.1:0-1489 GCF_002162155.2 Triticum dicoccoides
TCGCAAGAAAATAACGAGAAAATAAGGCAATAGTAAAACAAAAAAAACCAAAGTGCTCAGAAAAATGTCAACTTATTTTTGATAAATACTAGGGGAACTCTAAGAAGGGGAAAATTATTAGTTATGGATTTGGAGTTGTATAATAGGAGAAATGGATTTTCAGAGGGGAATATAAATGCTCAAATTTGAATTTAAATTTGAACAGTGCAGAAAAGTTTGATGGATATTTATGAAAGTTACACCATTAAATAGGTGGGATTTTTAGAAAAATATGGGAGTTGGAATTATTGCATTTGGATTAATATTTAATCTTGTGGAATTTTTGCAAGTTTCCAGAAAAAGAAAAAGGAGAAGCAGCACTGTGCAACTGGGCCAGAAGGGCCATAGTGCAGCAGGCCCAGAGGGGATTCAGCCCACGCGAGGCTGCCACGTCGAAGGCGTAAAGGCAAAATACGCCTTCAGCCGACGCAGCGAACCGGTGCGCGCGCGTGCGTGTTTAAACCTGACGGGTGGGGCCCACCCGTCAGAGTGTGAGGCTGATCGACGGGCCCCACGACCGTAGTCTTCAACCTCGGCCCAGAGAGGGTGGCGAGCTGACCGGTGACATTTCTGGGCACGACGAGGTGAGCTGATGGCACCGCTGGACTCCTTGTCGTGTCGCCGTTCGGGTAGTGTCGGAGTTGGCCGGAGGGGAGGAGTGGTTCGCCGGCGACGAGGTTCGTGGCGGAGGAGCATCGGGCATTGATGGCTCCGGCCGTTTCCGACTGCAAGAGAGAGGGGAAACAGAGGGGAAATGATCAGGGAGGTGTGGAGGGTCCAGATCGAGAGAGAGGAGGGGCGGAGGGAGCCCGTACCCCGAGATCGACGACGACCCGAGGCGGCGGAGCTCGAGCTCGATCTCGAGCTCGGGTGCTCCTGGAGGAGATTGGAGGGCACATGGGGCCTTTTTGGAGTAGGTGGGGGTGAGTAGTGGTGATTGGGAGGCTCGGGGAGGCCTTTAAGTAGGCGAGCCATGGCTCACCGTAGACCCGTGCGCCGGCGAGGTTGTTGCCGTTGCTGTGGGTCACGGGGGCGCGTTTGGACATGTCTGGGGTGCTGATGGGTTCGTTCTAGAGCGAGGGAAAGAAAAGAGGGAGGGAACAGGGGGACAGAGGCGTGCGCGTGTGAGCCGCACCATTGGCGCGCTCGGGCGGCCTCTGTTTGCTAGCGCGGAGGCGCGGGGAGGAGGAGAGAGGAGGGGGCCGACCGCGTAGCATGTTGCGGACGCTGAGGCGCATCGGTAGGCGCACGGGGGAGGCCCGAGGTGGCCGGAGGTGGCTGGAAGGGGGCGGCTACAGTGCGGGAGCGCACTGTAGCGTGCTCTAGAGCGCCCAAATGGCCGGCATGGCCATTCTTTATGCATGGTGAGCGCGTCCTTTAGTGTCTAGAAGGTCTAGGGGTGAGTAAAGTAATGGGGTGGTGCATTGGATGCCATGGATGGCCACTGGGG
>NW_021204884.1:0-982 GCF_002162155.2 Triticum dicoccoides
GTTGACTCCCCTGAGTCAATGACAGGTGGGGCCCAGCCCTGTTAATTAAACAGGATTAGTTTTAATTAAGTTTTAATTAAAATAATCACCCTGACATGCGGGACCCACTGTCAGGTTTGACCTGGACCAGTTCCGTTGACCTGCTGACGTCACACTGACGTCAGGCTGACGCAGTAATTGATTTTCTGGATTTAATTTAAATCAGGAAATTCCAGAATATTATTTAAACTTCAAAAATTCATAACTTTTATTCTGTAACTCCAAATTGGACAAATTATATATGAAAAATGATCAGAAAAATCCAATCTATCCATCTATACTATTTTCATGCATGATCAAACAAGTTAAATTGATGTTTTAAGCAGAACAAGGAAAAGCACTTTAAAAGACCATATTTGAATTTGAAATTTGAATCCTTGATTCAAATTTGTTCAAACCCTTCTGGTTTTAGTTGCATTAGCCCAATACACTCATGTTGCCATGTTTCATGCATGCATCATATTGTTGCACATTGTTTGGTGATGTTTGTGTATCGGTGCTCTCTGCGACAGGTTCTGTCCCCGAGGAGTACCGTGATTACCCTAACGAAGAACCGTATCAGTGCATCGAACCATCAGGCAAGCAACCAACCATTTGATCATATCGATACAATCCCATGTTCTTGCTCCTGCTCTCTTTTACTGCATTAAGACAACGCGATTCAAACTGCTGTGTGCTACGGTAGTTGAACCCATTTCCTCTGCATGACCTGTCATTGCCACAGTAACTAGATGAAACCCACTAGCATGTGTAGGAGTTGCTTGAGCCATATGTATGTGTTGTTCCTACCTTGCTATGCCTGCTATGCTTAGAGTCGTGTCAGGTCTGGTTCATCGGGGTGATGGGCTGGAGTGAAATGATTATGTCGGTAATGAGAGTGGTGTGGTGAACACGATTTGGTAAAGGTATCGATGAGAGGCCATGTAGGAGTACATGGTGGGTT
>NW_021204885.1:0-1582 GCF_002162155.2 Triticum dicoccoides
GCACCACCCGCCCTCGCCGCGCTCGGGACCACGCCTCCCGGTGCCCCTCTCCCCCTCTCTGTTGCAAGTCGCCGCTCCCGACTGCCCCGACGAGCTCCTCCGCGCGCGCCCGTCGCCGTGGCCTCCTCCGGCCTCTCCTGACAGCGCCCATCGCGCCACGCCCAGCTCCGGCAACGGCAAGGCTCTGCCTTGGCCACGCGCCCCGGGCCGCGCCTCCCCCGCATGCCCACTGCCGCCCAGGCCCGGCCTTCGCTCGGGCGCCCGCACGCCCCAGCCACCGAGCGGGCTGGTGCCCGCACCCGTTTGCCAGCGCCCGTTTGGCCTCTGTGCCACAGACAAACGGGCCCCACCCCCCAAAAACAAAAAAAGGGAATTAAAAAAATAATAAAAAAAAATTAATAAAAATAAAGAAATGATTTAATAAAATTATTAATTAATTAACTAATTAATCAAGTAATTAATTAAGTTAATTAATCCTGGTTAATTAACCTAATAACTAATTAACCTAATTAACTACTGTTAATTAAACTTAATTAGGTTAATTAGTTAACAGTGTATGACGAACGGGACCCACCTGTCAGGGTTGACTCAGTCAACCCCTGTTGACTGCTGACGTCAGCATGACATCATGCTGACGTCATAAATACATTTTTTCGAATTAATTAAATAAATAATTAAATTCCAAAATTGTTAAATTTTTTGAAAAAATCATATCTTTTAATCCGTAACTCGGATTAAAATACTTTCTACATGAAAGTTGCTCAGAACGACGTGACGATTCCGGATACGCAGTCCGTTCGTCCGCCACACCCCTCTAACCTATCGAACCCGCAACTTTCCCCCTCCGGCTCCTCTGCCCGAAAACACGAAACACCGGGAATACTTTCCCGGATGTTTTCCCCCCTTCACCGGTATCACCTACTACCGCGTTAGGGCACACCGAACACCGCGTATTGCCTTGTTATATTTTGTGATGCTTTGTTTGCTCTGTATTCATTATTTCTTCCCCCTCTTCTCTCCGGTAGACTACGAGACCGACGCTGATGCCACCGAGTACGACTACGTCATCGACGACCCCTCCTTGTCTGAGCAACCAGGCAAGCCCCCCCCCCTTGATCACCAGATATCGCCTACTCTTCTCTATACTGCTTGCATTAGAGTAGTGTAGCATGTTACTGCTTTCCGTTAATCCTATTCTGATGCATAGCCTGACATTGTCGCTACATCTGTTGATACCTTACCTGCAATCCTAAATGCTTAGTATAGGATGCTAGTCTATCATCATTGGCCTTACATTCTTGTCAGTCTGCCTTGCTATACTATCGGGCCGTGATCACTTGGGAGGTGATCACGGGTATATACTATACATACATACTATACAGATGGTGACTAAAGTCGGGTCAGCTCATTGAGTACCCGCAAGTGATTCTGACGAGGGGGCTGAAAGGACAGGTGGCTCCATCCCGGTAGAGGTGGGCCTGGGTTCCCGACGGCCCTCGACTGTTACTTTGTGGCGGAGCGACAGGGCAGGTTGAGACCACCTAGGAGACAGGTGGGCCTGGCCCTGTTTGGCGTTCGCGGA
>NW_021204886.1:0-1272 GCF_002162155.2 Triticum dicoccoides
GCCCGCTAACCATCCCTGCAGCACCGCGGTGAGCTCCGCCACCGTTTCCCCCTCTTTTCCCCCTCGTTCCCTCACCGTAGCCTCCTCCCCACCACGGCCGAACCTCCGCCGCCGCCGAGCTCGCCGTCGACGCAGCTCCGGTGACCATTTGGTCACCCCGGCGAGTCCAACAAGTTCGTAAGGCCCCGTAGAGCATCCCTAGCGCCTCGCTTAGCTCGCCTTCGAGCTCCAACCCCGTTTCCGCGCACGACCGAACTCCGGCGACCGCAGCCGAGCTCGCCGCCGTCGACTCCGGCCACCCCAGGCCCAGCCACGGCCACCGTCCGACGCGCCATCGAGCTAGCTATCCAACGCACCTATCCGCACGCCGTTTGGAGCACCACAGAGGAAACCCGAGGCCCCTGTACGCCGCGGACCTCGCCGGCGACTAACCGCCGGCGGGTTTGACTTGTCTGACCTGGGGTTTGACCCCCCCAGGGTCACTGACGCGTGGGCCCCATCGGCCAGGTGGTCAGTTAGTGCTAATTACCGTTAGTCAACCCCCCCTGACACTGACAGTGGGCCCCAGCGCCACTAATCCCTAATTAGGATTAATTTAATCCTGTTAAACCCCCCCTGTCACTGACGTGTGGCCCCCACACGTCAGGTTTGACCCCAGCCAGCCGCAGTTGACCACTGACGTCATGCTGACGTCATGCTGGCGCAATAATTATATTTCTGGATTTAATTTAAATCAGGAAATTCCAGAATATTATTTAAACTTCAAAAATTCATAACTTTTATTCTGTAACTCCAAATTAGACAAATTATATATGAAAAATGATCAAAAAAATCCAATCTATCCATCTGTACTATTTTCATGCATGATCAAACAAGTTAAATTGATGTTTTAAGCAGAACAAGGAAAAGCACTTTAAAAGGCCATGTTTGAGTTTGAAATTTGAATCTTTGATTCAAATTGGTTCAAACCCTTCTGATTTTAGTTGCATTAGCCCAACACACTCATATTGCCATGTTTCATGCATGCATCATATTGTTGCACATTGTTTGGTGATGGTTGTGTATCGGTGTCCTTTGCGACAGGTTCTGCCTCCGAGGAGTACCGTGATTACCCTAACGAAGAACCGTATCAGTGCATCGAACCATCAGGCAAGCAACCAACCATTTGATCATATCGATACAATCCCATGTTCTCGCTCCTGCTCTCTTTTACTGCATTAAGACAACGCGTTTCAAACTGCTGTGTGCTACGGTAGTTGAACCCATTTCCTC
>NW_021204887.1:0-1005 GCF_002162155.2 Triticum dicoccoides
ATTAGTGAGGATGTGAAGGGATTGCCTGCCACTTGGAGGGGCTTTGATGCTGCCGTTCCTCCTTCCATTCGCCTAGAAAGAGGGGACGAACAGAGGAAAGCCTTTATGTGCCTGCCCCTTTTGCTCTTCTTCTTCCTCGCGCATCTACTCCATTGCTATTATAGCTCCACTACTCTACTGCACCGCTGCACCATGGCTCCCAAGCCCAAGCATCCGATGAGGGACGACAAGATCGTCCGAACGGGAAAAGGACCACCACTGCCAAGGCCAAGGGGAAGGTGCCGTTATCTTCTACATTGACCAAGGGCAAATAGAGGCCATACACCATCACTGGCACTATGTTGATGCATCTTGTCGACACCGGCTGCCTCTTGCAACCTACCGTCGCTATTCCCTATTCACTGGTGAATGGCGGACAGTTGTGTCTTCGCAGAGAACGTGCCCAAGTCGTAGGAATTATGAATGAGTTGGCTTCACCCCTTTCTTCCTCTGCGGTCTTAATTATGAATGAATGACCTGATTGACATGACCCATTCCATTAGCTTAGCACCCAATCATTTAGTATGTTGCTATTGCTTTCTTCATGACTTATACATGTTCCTATGACTATGAGATTATGCAACTCCCGTTTACCGGAGGAACACTTTGTGTGCTACCAAACGTCACAACGTAACTGGGTGATTATAAAGGTGCTCTACAGGTGTCTCCAAAGGTACATGTTGGGTTGGCGTATTTAGAGATTAGGATTTGTCACTCCAATTGTCGGAGAGGTATCTCTAGGCCCTCTCGGTAATGCACATCACATAAGCCTTGCAAGCATTGCAACTAATGAGTTAGTTGTGAGATGATGTATTACGGAACGAGTAAAGAGACTTGCCGGTAATGAGATTGAACTAGGTATTGAGATACCGACGATCGAATCTCGGGCAAGTAACATACCGATGACAAAGGGAACAACGTATGTTGTTATGCGGTCTGACCGATAAAGATCTTCGTAGAATATGT
>NW_021204888.1:0-1086 GCF_002162155.2 Triticum dicoccoides
CATGTTGTAGATCAATAGCTCGCGTTGTTGCTTCCCTGTGTTTATTTTGATATGTTCCTAGAGAAAATTGTGTTGAAAAATGTTAGTAGCAATGTTGCGGATTTGATCCGTGATCTGAGGTTAAATCCTCATTGCTGCACAGAAGAATTATGTCCTTAATGCACCGCTAGGTGACAGACCTATTGCAGGAGCAGATGCAGAAGTTATGAACGTCTGGCTAGCTCAATATGATGACTACTTGATAGTTTAGTGCACCATGCTTAACGGCTTAGAATCGGGACTTCAAAGACGTTTTGAACGTCATGGACCATATGAGATGTTCCAAGAATTGAAGTTAATATTTCAAGCAAATACCCGAGTTGAGAGATATGAAGTCTCCAACAAGTTCTATAGCTAAAAGATGGAGGAGAATCGCTCAACTAGTGAGCATGTGCTCAGATTGTCTGGGTACTTCAATCGCTTGAATCAAGTGGGAGTTAAACTTCCAGATAAGATAGTGATTGACAGAATTCTCTAGTCACCATCACCAAGTTAGTAGAACTTCGTGATGAACTATAGTATGCAAGGGAAAGAAAGGGGAACTTCAAGTAGATTGACAAGCAAGTTGTCACTCCCACGAAGAAGCCCAAAGCTGAACCAAAGCCTGAAACTTAGTGCTTACACTGCAAAGGAAATGGTCACTGGAAGCGGAACTACCCTAAATATTTGGTGGATAAGAAGGATGGCAAAGTGAAAAAGGGTATATTTGATATACAGGTGTTTGATGTGTGCTTTACTAGTGTTTATAGCAACCCCTCGGTATTTGGTACTGGTTCAGTTGCTAAGAGTAGTAACTCGAAACGGGAGTTGCAGAATAAACAGAAACTAGTTAAGGGTGAAGTGATGATGTGTGTTGAAAGTAGTTTCAAGATTGATATGATCATCATCGCACACTCCCTATTCTTTCGGGATTAGTGTTGAACCTAAATAAATGTTATTTGGTGTTTGCGTTGAGCATGAATATGATTTGATCATGTTTATTGCAATACGGTTATTCATTTAAGTAAGAGAATAAACTGTTGTTCTATTTACATGAATAAAACCTTA
>NW_021204889.1:0-1243 GCF_002162155.2 Triticum dicoccoides
TAATTAGTTTTGGGCGTCCCGCAGTGATTTCCACGATTGACGAACTCCGTGGTGCGTTTACATGTCAGTCATCAACACACAATTTTGGTCGACTCCGGTCCATTTCATGCACGATTATTCACCATTTTGGCGTCCCAGAGCGATTTCCATGATTGATAATTCTCGGGGTGCGTTTGCGTGTCTGTCCTCAACACTCACAGTTTGGGCCAATTCTGACGCGATTCGAGGACTATTACTCAACATTTAGGGGTCCCGGAGCGATTTCCATAGTTGTTGAACCCCAAAATGCGTTTACGTGCCGGTCATGAACACTCACAGTTGTGGCCGATTCTGGCCCGTTTCGTGGACTATTACTAACTGTTTGGGGTCCCGGTGTGACTTGCGCAATTAACAAACCCCTGGGTGCGTGTACGTGTCGATCATCAACACTCGCAGTTTCGGCCCATTCGGGCTCGTTTTGTGGCACTCGCAGTTTTGGCCGATTCTGGCCTGTTTCATGGACTATTACTCACTGTTTTGGGGTCCCGGAGTGCTTTCCTTGATTAACAAACCCCGGGGTGCGTTTACGTATCGGTCATCAACACTCATGGTTTTTGTCGATTCTGACTCGTTTCGTGGACTATTACTCACCGTTTTGGGGTCCCGAAGAAATTTCCATAGTTGTTGAACCGCAAGGTGCGCTTACATGTATGTCATCAACAATCAAAGTTTGGGCCGATTTTTGGCCCATTTCTTGGACTATTACTTAGTTTCTGGGGTCCTGAGTGATTTCCACAATTTACAAACCCCGTTGTTCGTTTACGTTTCGGTCATCAACACTCATAACTTTGGCCGATTCTGGTCCGTTTCGTGCACTATTACTCGCCGCTTTGGGGTCCCAGAGCGATTTCCATGGTTGTTGAACTCCAAGGTGCACTTACGTGTCTGTCATCAACATTCATAGTTTTTGCCAATTCTGGCCCGTTTCTTGGACTATTACTCTGTTTTGGCGTCTCGGTGTGATTTCCATGATTGACGAACACCGGGGTGCGTTTATGTGTCGGTTAGCAACACTCGCATTTTGGGCCGCTTCTGGCCCGTTTCGTCGACTATTACTCACCGTTTTGGGGCCCCAAAGCGATTTCCATGGTTGTTGAACCCCATGGTGCGCTTACGGGTCGATCATCAACAATCGCAGTTTGGGCCGATTTTGGCCCGTGTCTTGCACTATTAATTAGTTTTGGGCGTCCCGCAGTGATTTCCA
>NW_021204890.1:0-861 GCF_002162155.2 Triticum dicoccoides
GGCATTGTTTGAATTATTATTTTAATTCAAAACAGTGGCAAAAGAATTAAAAAAAAAGAAAACAGAACTGAAATAGAAATAAAATAGAGGAGAGAGAGAGAACTCACCTGGACCTACCTGGCAGCCCACCTGGCCGGCCCAGCAGGCGGCCTGGCCAACTGGCCCAGCCCACCACCGCAGCCCCTCCGTCGTCTTCCTCCCCTCGCCCCGAAGCAGCTGCGTGCCCGCACGCGAGCGACCGCGGCCACGTCCTCCCGCCACCTCCTGCTTGCCCTCCCTCGTCCTGACCTGCGCCACGGAGACGCCACGCACCCCCTGGCCCCTCTCATTCTCCCTGTGCTCCTCCCCCTCCTCTGTTTCCCTCTCCCGCGAACGGCCGAACGCCATCGTCGCCGCCGTTCGTCACCGCCGCCGCCACAGCCACTCCCTCGCTCCCTCTTCGTATCCCCGAGCTCCGTATCGTCGTCCTCCTCGTCCACCCCGAGCCAAGCAACCAGGGGAGCGCTGCATCGCCGCCCCGGACGTCTTCTTCAACCTCGGTGCCGGCGATCTCCGTCGCTTGATTCGCCGCGTCCAGAGCCTCCCCGGCCCCGCCGTCTGCACCGTCTGACTCGCCGTGAGCCACTTACCTTATCCCCTAACTCCTTGTGCTCGCCCCGTGCTGTAGCGCCGTTCCCCACGAGCACTGAAGCCGCCGTCCGCCATTGCTGCTGCACGCATAGCCTCCATGCCCCTCTGGCCTCACCATGCTGCTCGTGGTGCTCCCCGTGCCTAGCAGGTGCTGCCCAGCCTCTCCTTTTGCTCACCGACGCACCGTAGCGACTCGCCCGTGCATCACCGACCACCACCACCGCCAAAGCT
>NW_021204891.1:0-1121 GCF_002162155.2 Triticum dicoccoides
AGGTAGTACCAACACGGTGGCGGATGCACTTTCCCGCCGTGACACGGAGGAGACGACGCTCATGGCGGTCTCAGGGCCTCGTTTCGACTTCATCAATCGCCTCCGGCAAGCGACATCCACTGATCCGGCGCTCGTCGCACTGCGGGAGGATATCACGGCAGGTGCGCGGCAACAGCCTTGGGCGCTCTCCGACGGCCTCGTTACTTTCAACGGCCGCCTCTACATTCCGCCGTCATCCCCGCTACTCCAGGAGATTCTCAGTGCCGTGCACGATGATGGGCATGAAGGCGTCCTGCGCACATTGCATCGTCTCCGCCGCGATTTCCACGCACCTAACCTTCGCAAGACGGTGCAGGAGTACATCCGCACTTGCGGTACTTGCCAGCGGTACAAGTCCGAGCACTTGCACCCTGCTGGGCTGCTACTGCCGCTGCCGGTACCCACGGGCGTGTGGACTGACATCGGCATCGACTTCGTGGAAGTGCTTCCTCGAGTAGGCGGGAAGTCTGTCATCCTCACCGTGGTGGATCGCTTCAGCAAGTATTGCCATTTTGTGGCGTTAGCCCACCCATACACGGCAGAGTCAGTGGCACAGGTGTTCTTCGCTGAGGTTGTTCGTCTCCATGGCGTGCCGCAGTCCATGGTCTCTGACCGCGACCCCGTCTTCACCTCTGCTTTTTGGCGAGAGCTCATGCGCCTCACGGGGACAAAGCTGCACATGACATCAGCATTTCACCCGCAGTCGGATGGTCAAACGGAGGCTGCTAACAAGATCATTGTGATGTATTTACGGTGTCTTACCGGGGATCGTCCCAAGCAGTGGCTCCGGTGGCTTCCCTGGGCTGAGTACATATACAACACCGCCTACCAGACAGCAACCCAAGAGACTCCGTTCAAGCTTGTGTATGGCCGTGACCCTCCCACTATTCGCTCTTACGAGCCCGGCGACACACGGGTGGCTGCAGTGGCCAGGAGCATGGCTGAGCGCGACGAACTTATCGAGGACGTCCGCTATCGTCTACAACAGGCACAGGCGGTCTATAAGTCCTACTACGACAGACGTCATCGGGACATTCGGCATGAGGTGGGCGATTGGGTTTGGCTTCGCCTTCGACAGCGCG
>NW_021204892.1:0-1555 GCF_002162155.2 Triticum dicoccoides
GTGTCGGTCATCAGCGAGTGAATCCAGGCTGTAGCACTGGGCTAGCAGGACTCCGGTGAACCGGGCTGTAGCGGGCTAACAGGACTCCGGTATTCATCGCGTGACATTTCCCCGAAGGGACAGACACAGGAACGAAGAAGGACACATGCCGGCCAGCCTAAGTGTTCCGGAGCAGTAGCAAGCTACCATGGCTCGGTGGAACACTAGGAGACATTTCCCGGTAAGAGAGGCTACTAAAGATAAACAACTAGATGGTCAGATCCCACACATACCAAGCATTTCAATAACATACACACAATATGCTCGATATGTGCAAATACAACATGGCATCACAACATGACTCTACGACTCAAGTAATTTATTCAATAGGCTCCGAGGAGCGAGATATTACAAACATGGGTCTCATGACCCAACAATCAGAGCATACAAATCAAAGCACAAGCGGAAGCTATCATGTCTGAGTACAGACATCTATAAATGAAAAAGGCTGAGAAGCCTGACTATCGATCAGATCCTGCCGAGGGCACAAGATCGTAGCTGCGGTAACAAGCTAAACGTCGAAGTCCACGCGAAACTACTAGTGAGACCGAAGTCTCTCTGCAAAACATAAAATAGGCAAACGTGAGTACAAATGTACCCAGCAAGACTTACATCAGATCTATCTACACATGCATCATTATCAACAAAGGGAATGGTGGAGTTTGACTGCAGCAAGCCAGCTTTGACTCGGTGGCTATCCTGAACTATGACTGCAAGTAACTCTTTTGAGGTGGCGCACACGAGTCCACATATTCACCATATCAATACACCACTATGGATCCGCTCCCGTCTCCCTACGAGAACGCCATCCATAGCACTCACGCTTATCTTGCGTATTTTAGAGTATCCACTTTCACTTGTCTATGAACTGATATAAGCAACCCAGAGGTCCTTTTCCGCGGACACGGCTATTCGAATAGATGATATTAACCCTGCAGGGGTGTACTTCTTCATACATGTTTCCACCACTTAGCGTCTGCACACGACATGTGCTCGGCAGACTTCAAGCGAAAGCCGACGTGGGTGTAGACCACGACCTACCTAAACACCTAAGTCTCTAGTCCAGGTTTATCGCCTATTCGGGTTCCATCCATGAGGAGATCCGGCCGGAGTTTCGCTCACAGCCCCAAACGATGTGAACAGGGTTTCGTGACACCAAACGGGTGCCCGGTTTACCCGGCCACGTGCCTACCGCATCACAGCCCACCCCTACGGTCAGCGCTGTCCACGGCCTCCAGCATACTACAAGCACCAGAAACTACTTGCAACTCCTGGACAGAGGACAAGGGTGAATAAGAAGTCGAGCGGGGTCATATTTCAGGGCCCAATGTATGGTAGTAGCTGAATCATGGATCACAAACACAGAACTCAGTTCCTGAGGACGGCTTCAATGAGACAACCCACCATGTACTCCTACATGGCCTCTCACCGCTACCTTTACCAAATCGTGTTCACACACTTAGCTCACACACAGTAGGACATGTTCACACACCTCTAATTCATCCCCGATGAATCA
>NW_021204893.1:0-951 GCF_002162155.2 Triticum dicoccoides
AGAGGATAAAATGTCTATGATATGATCATAGAGATGAATATCTGAGTTACGAGTTTTGGCACACAATTAAGACATTGTGGAAATTGTTTCGCAATTAATACCGCCTGGAACACCATAATGTGATGGTGTGTCCGAACATCATAGTTGCACCCTATTGGATATGGTGCGTACCATGATGTCTCTTATCGAATTACCACTATCGTTCATGGGTTAGGCATTAGAGACAACCACATTCACTTTAAATAGGGCACCACGTAATTCTGATGAGATGACACCGTATGAATTATGGTTTAGAGAAACCTAAGTTGTCGTTTCTTAAAAGTTTGGGGCTGCGACGCTTATATGAAAAAGTTTCAGGTTGATAAGCTCGAACCCAAAGCGGATAAAATGCATCTTCATAGGAAACCCAAAACAGTTGGGTATACCTCCTAATTCAGATCTGAAAGCAATATGGATTGATTTTAGAATCGGGTCCTTTCTCGAGGAAAAGTTTCTCTCGAAAGAATTGAGTGGGAGGATGGTGGAGACTTGATGAGGTTGTTGAACTGTCTCTTCAACTAGTGTGTGACAGGGCACAGGGAGTTGTTCCTGTGGCACCTACACCAATTGAAGTGGAAGCTTATGATATTGATCATGAAACTTCGGATCAAGTCACTCCCAAACCTCGTAGGATGACAAGGATGCGTACTACTTCAGAGTGGTACGTAATCCTGTCTTGAAGGTCATGTTGCTAGACAACAATGAACCTACGAGCTATGGAGAAGCGATGGTGGGCCCGGATTCCGATAAATGGCTTGAGGCCATAAAATCCGAGAGAGGATCCATGTATGAAAACAAAGTGTAGACTTTGGCAGAACGGCTCGATGGTCGTAAGGCTAATGAGTACAGATGGATTTCAAAAGAAAGACGGACAATGATGGTAAATGTCACCATTAAGAAAGCTCGACTTGT
>NW_021204894.1:0-929 GCF_002162155.2 Triticum dicoccoides
TGATGGTGGAGAGGCAGTACTCCGACAGGGCTTCGCCAAGCACACAACGGAGGAGGAGAGGTGTTGGGGAGGGGAGGGCTGCGCCTTGGAGGGTGGTGCGGCTGCCCTCCCCTCACCCCTCTATTTATAGGGGGAAGGGAGAAGGGGGCCGGCCCCCTAGAACCCATCTAGGGGGGGTGCAGCGGCCAAGGGGAGAGGGGGAGAGGGTGGCTTGCCCCCCAAGCCAAGAGGGGGCGCCCCCTCTAGGGTTCCCCCCTCAACCCTAGGCGCATGGGCCCAAGGGAGGGGGTGCGGCCAGCCCACCAGGGGCTGGCTCCCTGCCCCACGCAGCCCATGTGGCCCCCCGGGAGGGGTGGCCCCTCCCGGTGGACCCCCGGAACTCTTCCGGTGGCCCCGGTACAATACCGGTATGACCCCGAAACTTCCCGGTGTCCGTTTGACAACTTCCCATATATAAATCTTTACCTCCGGACCCTTCCGGAGCTCCTCGTGACGTCCAGGATCCCATCCGGGACTCCGAACAACATTCGGTAGTCACATACTAGTCTTCCTAATAACCCTAGCGTCATCGAACCTTAAGTGTGTAGACCCTACGGGTTCGGGAGACATGCAGACATGACCTAGACGCTCTCAGGTCAATAACCAACAGCGGGATCTGGATACCCATGATGGCTCCCACATGCTCCTCGATGTTGTCATCGGATGAACCACGATGTCGAGGATTCGATCAAACCCTGTATGCAATTCCCTTTGTCAATCGGTACGTTACTTGCCCGAGACTCGATCGTCGGTATCCCAATACCTTGTTCAGTCTCGTTACCGGCAAGTCACTTTACTCGTACCGTAATGCATGATCCCGTGTCCAACACCTTGGTCACATTGAGCTCATTATGATGATGCATTACCGAGTGGGCCCAGAGATACCTCTC
>NW_021204895.1:0-4112 GCF_002162155.2 Triticum dicoccoides
TACCGTTTACGCTCACTTTTATCATTAGTTACCTTGCTGTTTTTATAATTTCAGATTACAAAAACCTATATCTACCATCCATATTGCACTTGTATCACCATCTCTTCACCGAACTAGTGCACCTATACAATTTACCATTGTATTGGGTGTGTTGGGGACACAAGAGACTCTTTGTTATTTGGTTGCAGGGTTGTTTGAGAGAGACCATCTTCATGCTACGCCTCCTACAGATTGATAAACCTTAGGTCATCCACTTGAGGGAAATTTTCTACTGTCCTACAAACCTGTGCACTTGCAGGCCCAACAACGTCTATAAGAAGAAGGTTGTGTAGTAGACATCATTCCTCTTCAAAATGGCCGTTGTTGGCTCCCTTCCCGCTCAATATTCGGGAAGAGGACCCGGGCCTCTATATATAGAGATAGCCACCACAGTAGGAGGGGATCGAATCCTTGGCAAGTAGACCACCACCACAAGAACACCTCTCCTAGCGAGGCCGTTCTTCCTCTATACTGTTCATCATCAGCCCCTGAGGCAATCCACCACACCACACACTGGATTAGGGTATTACACCACAACGGTGGCCCGAACCAGTATAAACCTCGTGTCCCTTGCGTTGTTCATCGCCTAGCTTAGATTCGCAGTGAGGTGTTGGGACGTGGATCGGTAGGGGAAAGATCTTCGCGTACACCCCAGAGTTTGAACCTTAAGGGTTTTGTCGGAACCCGATATCCGACATCATCGGTATGTTACTTGCCAGAGATTCGATCGTCGGTATCATCATACCTAGTCCAATATCGTTACCGGCAAGTCTCTTTACTCATTCTGTAATACTTCATCCCATAACTAACTCATTAGTCACAGTCCTTGCAAGGCTTATAGTGATGAGTAGGGCCCAGAGATACCTCTCCGAAATACGGAGTGACAAATCCTAATCTCGATCTATGCCAACTGTAGTGACCAGACCTCAAATGGTCAAGTCTCTGTGCATGAGTGTCATCCCTGGATCGGTAATGCTAACACACATAGTACTCGAGGAATTATAACAGAATTTCAATCACACACTTATTACATCGAGTACTCATAAAGAGTATTATTACATAAATAAATCATGGCTGAAGGCCATCTAAACTACATAACAGCGGAAGGCTTCGAAAGTAAATGAGTTGTAACATCCCAAATTTTTAATTTGGAATGTTATACATTAGATCATCATTGCATATCATATTTTATTGCATTTTTGGTTGATCCTAGAAATTCTAAGCAACTCAAGGACCCACGGAGAGAGTTGGGGATAACGTTATTTTCATATTTGAGTTTTCTCAAATTTTGAAAAGAGGATCATTTGGTTTTAATTATTTTCTCTCCGAATATTTCATATATGAAAATAAAAGAGAGGGGATAAAATGACTTCCCCAAAATAAAGAAATATTGGAGGAAAAATATTAAAATCAAATAAGAATTTTATTCAGAGTTTTATTGCTATTTTATTTGAATTAGGAAAAAAATGTGTTTTTAAAAATTGCATTAGAGGCCCAAATAAATGTTCACCTTGTCCGCTCTTTTTTTAAAGGACGGGGAAAATTTATTTCAGGATTTTTGGAGTCCGTTTAGTATTTATTTTATTTATTTTTCTACGCATCGGAATTATTAAAAAAAGAAGTCAAACCAACCTACCGGGCCGTGTCCGCCTAGGACTCCTGGCCCGGCCGGCCTTTAAAGCCAGGAGGCCCGACCCCCCACTGAACCCTAGCCCCAGCCCCAGCCATGTCGCCGCCGCCGCTGCCGCTTGCAGCCGCCGCCCGTCCCGAGCGTTGCCGCTTGCAGCCGCCGCCCGTCGCCACCGGAATACCCGCCTCCGCCCGTCGTCACGAACGCCGAGGTAGCCGCCATTTTTTTTGAAAACCGATCGGTTTTATTTTGAAAACCCAAGATCCGGTTTTTCTCTTAGGTCGGCTCGTTTTTTTGGTTTAGTTAAACAGCGGACGTTCGTTTTAACGAACGATGCTCACCCGTTAGCCGCAGACAGCGAACGTTCGTTCGTTAGCCTGTTCATCAGTTTTTCTTTTTCCAGGGTTTTTCTGCGATTATTTTCGATCGCGATTTCTGCCGTGATCTTTGTTTTAGTTTATTTTTTCGCTCGTTTATCGGATTCAGGCGATTCAAGCGCCTAGATCTTCGTCTTGAAGCCCTCTTTCTGTTTAAACAACTTGAACAAGATTTTGGTACTGTAAAATTTGACTTTAGTCCAGATTAGTAAACGGATCATGTTTCTTTCGCAGTTTGAGTTTTGTTGCTCCGTTTGATTTGATTCTTTTTTGCAAACCGGAGTTCTTAAGTTGAACTTTCTGGTTAGATCTCTTATTTGAGTTTTACCCGTGCTTCTAGTTGAGTGCTTATTGTATTCTATTGTTTGTTTTCGATAGAGTATCCGGAGTGCGAAGCGTGCTACTACGAGTCTCTAGGTTTCGCGGATCATTAGCAAGGCAAGTAACACTTTGATCATACCTCTTTACTACCCAGTTTTATTGCATTAGATAAACCCTCAAACATTGCATGGTTAGGATCTGATTAACATGTGTGTTTTGGGAAGTATTTGATGAGGTAGAACCTATTGTCCCGTTTATTATCAAACCTTTGGGAGTTACTTCGACGTTATGTTTCTATTGCTATGCTATGCTCATAGACGTGGATTGGGTGAGTGTATCCATGACAGATGTGAGTATTGTAATTTTATGGTTAACTTAAGGTGGCTACTTAAATACACATTTGGGTGGATTGCTTGAGGCACCTTGGAGTACCCAGTGGTTGTCAGGGCACCTGGAGAATCTAGTGTTGTCCTAGGATATCCCGGAGTACCCGTGTGATCATCCTATGGTTCGCCACCCAGGCTCAAAGGGATCATAAGATTATTCATGCTAGAAACTTCTGTGTGCAGCCACAAGCCAATATGGGCTCTAGCATAGTTGAGTAAGTTGTGTGAAGCTCTTGAAGAGGTAGACTAGCAGATGTAGTGGGTTGTAGGTGGTACTGTCTACCCAGAGTAGAGAGTTAATGCTTCAGAAAGACCGTGTCTCGAATCTCCGACCATGGATGTGTTCGAGTCTTGTGGGGAAAAGTGCGCAAACCTCTGCAGAGTGTACAAACTAATCATAATTAGCCGTGTCCTCGGTTATGGACATCTTGAGTATCTGGTTCTTGGATTATCATGTTGATATCATCACTCTAAATTAATTTGATTGGGTTTAATGATGATGTTTAATTGGGATTGAGTTGGAGGAACCTTCTCAATGTTTAACAACCACCATGATAGTTAGATAAAATTTATTCCTTTGTTGTAGGGAAAAGTTGGCTTTATGCAAAAATGTAACCATAGAGCTTTCCCCCAGCCATATATGCATGTAGTTACAGCATTCATTCTGTTCATTACTATTTGTGTTACATTGCCAGCATATTCCATGTGCTGACCGTTTTCGGGCTGCAACATTTCTTGTTGCAGACTTTTCAGATGACGAGTAAGGTGCCATAGGTCGTTGTCTTTCCCTCAGCTATGCCGTTGGAGTTAATGGACTCACTTTATCTTCCAAGCCTTCTGTTGTTATTGTTTTTAGATGGCCTTAAGCCATATTATTGTAATAAGTTCTCTTTTGAGACATTCAATGTAATAAGTGTGTGATTGAAACTCTGTTATAAATCCTCAAGTAATGTGCATGTCAGCATTACCAATCCAGGGATGACACTAATGCACAGAGACTAGACTGTTTGAGGTCTGGTCGCTACAAGATGGTATCAGAGCACACGCTGACTGTAGGACATGACAACTAAGCTAAAACCATAGGTCACTCTTCTCTTCTCATTTCTGTCTCCTCTCCTTTTCTACTCTATAGGATGGCGGATGCAAGGAACAAGTTCACACAACCGGATGAAGATACACCTTTTGGACGACACATGAAGGAAGTTACTAGGTACCTGAACATCGGAATACCAAGCTTCACCGGGACCTACATTGCCACTTTACCAGAAGAGGAGCGTTGGATGATTCGAGTTCAAGTTCCAGGAAGGACGTTCATTCCAGTCACTGAGCCCATAGAGTTTTCCTTTGATGCACCAACCT
>NW_021204896.1:0-1012 GCF_002162155.2 Triticum dicoccoides
CTGACCTGGTTCGAATTTGTGGGTCCGAACAACTCCCTATCCTGGTTGGGGGGGACTTCAACATTATTAGGAGGCGGGATGAAAAGAATAACGATAATTTTGATGGGCGATGGTCCTTTATGTTTAATACCATCATTGAGAGTTTGGATTTGAGAGAAATCGAACTCTCTGGTAGACAATTTACCTGGGCTAACTCTTTACCAAACCCGACATATGAGAAGTTGGATCGGGTTCTTGCAAGTGCCGAATGGGAGCAGAAGTTCCCTCTGGTCACGGTGCAGGCTCTAACGCGAGGAATTTCGGACCACACACCGCTATTTGTTGACTCAGGGGAGCCAAGGCATGTGGGAAACAAGAATACTTTCTCCTTTGAAACGTCATGGTTTGAAAGAGAAGGTTTCTTGGATATTGTTGCCAGAGAGTGGGCTAGAGAGTCTAGGGGTAGATCGCCTGTCGAGAGATGGCAGAATAAGATTAGGCATTTGAGGTGCTTTCTTCGAGGTTGGGCTAAACATCTAAGTGGAGTTTATAACGTTGAGAAAGATAGACTCCTGGAGATTATTCAATACCTAGATGTTAAAGCTGAATCAGCGGTTCTTCAATCTGCGGATATGTGCTGTAAGATTGATGCGGAAAAGAGGTTGAAGGAACTTCTCCGCGAAGAAGAGCTGAAGTGGGCGCTCAGAGCAAAGGTTCGCAAAGTAATCCAAGGGGATGCGAACACTCAATTCTTTCATCTGATTGCGAATGGCAAACACAGAAAGAAAAAAATATTTCAGCTCGAGCAAGATGAAGGCACAATTGTTGGTCACGATAATCTTAAGCTATACATCACCGAATACTACAAGCAGTTATTTGGACCGCCGGAGGATAGCGCTGTGTCCCTCGATGAGTCCAGGACTGAGGATGTGCCTCAATTAACTGCTGCTGATAATGACATGCTAGTTGCGCCGTTTACGGAAAAGGAGGTTTTCGATGCCATCTCTCAGATGGAGAACAATAAGGCTCCCGG
>NW_021204897.1:0-952 GCF_002162155.2 Triticum dicoccoides
CAACTAGTATAATCTTCACGATCCAGGGTGCACTTCATAAGAGCGTTGATTCGATCACCATCATTGTCTCGAAGTCTTTCTCTAAGAACTCCAACTAACATGACAAGAAGAGGGAAGGAAAACTCTAGAAGAATTAATCTTCTCAAAGAACGAACAACTCAGGATTAACTCACGGAATGGGACATAGCAACATCTCTCGAGCTGAGAGACGAAGCACACCTCTAGAGGAATGGAGTGGAACATATGACGAAGGTTCACTAGGTAGACAACGATTCCACACCTAAGAAGGTGGTGAACGGTTGTCAACGTAGCGAGGAGTTGAGTTGCCATGATACCTCAACGAGACATCCTGGAGGGGGGGGGGTGATTCGTAGATATATCCCCTTAAGTGGCAAAAGAATTACCTTTGATTCAGAGATCATTGAAACTCTTCAAACCAGCCTAGGACAATTCTCGAGCGATCATTTGGAGGGGGTCGGTAGAATGGCATACTCGGACTTGGATGATGTGGATTACCTTGTTGAAGACAACGTAATGGATGAATTTGCTTATCACCGGAAATGGAAGAGACCCATGGTAGAATGGCACATTGGCGGTGCAAGCTGGGAACAAAATGCAAATGTTGGGAATGATTCTGGTAACTGGGGAAGAACCCAACAATAGAGAGTGAATTCACTATTTGAGAAGGTCATAGCATTGCCGAGGGAACTGAGAGCATCCCAATTAGAGCCGATGATAACACGTAGCGCTTGTGCGTGCTCTCAAGAACTTGAGCATTTCCACAATCATCAAGGTTTTATCAACAACCGCGTCAAGGGTGCTGACAACACAACATACTACCATGATGAATAGCGATGGACGATGCAGATGCGAAGGAGGATAACACTTTCTCAGATTTCACCTTAGCGAGGCCAAGCAAATAAAATCTGGATGATCGACCGAGAGACATTTA
>NW_021204898.1:0-992 GCF_002162155.2 Triticum dicoccoides
TCAAGCCGGTGACAAGATGATCATGGAGCCCCGAAGATGAAGATCAATGGAGCTATATGATATTGGCCATATCATGTCACAACTATATAATTGCATGTGATGTTTATTATGTTTATGCATCTTGTTTACTTAGGACGACGGTAGTAAATAAGATGATCCCTTACAAAAATTTCAAGAAGTGTTCTCCCCTAACTGTGCACCGTTGCTACAGTTCGTCGCTTCTAAGCACCACGTGATGATCGGGTGTGATGGATTCTTACGTTCACATACAACGGGTGTAAGACAGTTTTACACGGCGAAAACACTTAGGGTTAACTTGACGAGCCTAGCATGTGCAGACATGGCCTCGGAACACGGAGACCGAAAGGTCGAACACGAGTCGTATGGAAGATACGATCAACATGAGAATGTTCACCGACGATGACTAGTCCGTCTCACGTGATGATCGGACACGGGCTAGTCGACTCGGATCGTGTAACACTTAGATGACTAGAGGGATGTCTAATCTAAGTGAGAGTTCATAATTTGATTAGAACTTTATTATCATGAACTTAGTCTAAAACCTTTGCAAATATGTCTTGTAGATCAATGGCCAACGCTAATGTCAACATGAACTTCAACGCGTTCCTAGAGAAAACCAAGCTGAAAGATGATGGCAGCAACTATACGGACTGGGTCCGGAACCTGAGGATCATCCTCATAGCTGCCAGGAAACAATATGTCCTAGAAGGACCGCTAGGTGACGCTCCCGTCCCAGAGAACCAAGACATTATGAATGCTTGGCAGTCTCGTGCTGATGATTACTCCCTCGTTCAGTGCGGCATGCTTTACAGCTTAGAACCGGGGCTCCAAAAGCGTTTTGAGCACCACGGAGCATATGAGATGTTCGAAGAGCTGAAACTAGTTTTTCAAGCTCATGCCCGGGTCGAGAGATATGATGTCTCCGACAAGTTCTACAGTTGTAAGATGGAGGAAAACAGTTCTGTCAGTGA
>NW_021204899.1:0-1398 GCF_002162155.2 Triticum dicoccoides
GTGATGGGCTAGAGTGAAATGATTATGTCGGTAATGAGAGTGGTGTGGTGAACACGATTTGGTAAAGGTATCGATGAGAGGCCATGTAGGAGTACATGGTGGGTTGTTTCATTGAAGCCGACCTTAAGCACTGAGATCTGTATGTGTGATTTAAGATACAGCTACTACCATGCATTGGGCCCTGAAATATGACCCCGCTCGACTTCTTATTCACCCTAGCTCTCTGTCCAGGAGTTGCAAGTAGTTTCTGGTGTTTGTAGCCTACTGGAGGCCGTGGACAGCGCTGACCGTAGGGGTGGGCTGTGATGCGGTAGGTACGTGGCCGGGTGTACCGAATACCCGTTAGGTATCTCGGGAACCCTGTTCACATCGTTCGGGGCCGTATGGGAAACCTCGGCCGGACTCCCTGCGGATGGAACCTGGATAGGCGATAAACCTGGACTAGAGGCTTAGGTGTTTAGGTATGTCGTGGTCTACACCCACGTCGGCTTTCGCTTGAAGTCTGCCGAGCACATGTCGTGTGCAGACGCTAAGTGGTGGAAACATGTATGAAGAAGTACACCCCTGCAGGGTTATCATGATCTATTCGAATAGCCGCGTCCGCGGTAAAGGACTACTTGGTTGCCTATACAGTTCATAGACAAGTAAATGGAAACTATTAAAAGCCTCAAGATAAGTGTGAGTGCCGATAATGGCTCTTCCGTAGGAAGACGGAGGTGGATCCTCGGTAGTGTATTGAAGTGGTGAGTAGTGGACTCGTGTGCGCAAAACCAATTCAAGTTGGAGTCTCGTAGGTTAGCCTAGCCAAGAGTCAAAGCTGGCTTGCTGCAATAACTCCACCAACCCTTCTTGATAATATGCATGTATGTAGGATCTGATGTAAGTCTTGCTGAGTACCTTTGTACTCATGTTGCTATAATTTACATTTTACAGAAGACGCTGCAACCCCTTCTGATGGGTTCTACGTAGACGTTGACATCAATGAGTAGGCTAAGGCCCAGGTGGTGATCCTGAGCTTGTGAAGGACCTCGTAGTATAGCTAGGCTTTCCAAGCCTCTTCTATTTTTCTAGTTGTCTGTACTCAGACAAGTTACTTCCGCTGCTAGTTTGCATGACTGTATGACTTGAATGCTGGGTCGTGTGACCCGTACCTTGTGTATGTTATGTATGGCTCGCTGAGCCTTAAATAAAGTACTTGTGTCGTAGAGTCATGTTGTGATGCCTTGTTGTATTTGCACATATCGAGCATATTGTGTGTATGATTGAAATGCTTGGTATGTGTGGGATCTGACTATCTAGTTGTTTATCTTTAGTAGCCTCTCTTACCGGGAAATGTCTCCTAGTGTTACCGCTGAGCCATGGTAGCTTGCTACTGCTCTGGAACACTTAGGCTGGCCG
>NW_021204900.1:0-710 GCF_002162155.2 Triticum dicoccoides
GGGTTCATCAACCAAGAAAATCGCTATGGGGCCCCAAAACAGTGAGTAATAGTCCATGAAACGGGCCAGAATCGGCCAAAACGGTGAGTGTTAATGTCATGCACGTAAGCGCACCTTGGGGTACATCAACCAAGAATATCGCTTCGGGGCCCAAAAACGGTGAGTAATAATCCACGAAACGGGCCAGAATGGGCCAAAACTGCAAGTGTTAATGACCTGCACGTAAGCGCACATTGGGGTTCAGTAACCATGAAAATTGCTCTGGAACCCCAAATCGATGTGTAATAGCCCATGAAACGGGACAGAATCGGCCAAAATTGCGAGTGTTGAAGATCGACACGTAAGCACACCTTGGGCTTCAGCAACCATAAAAATCGCTCTGAGACCCCAAAATGGTGAGTAATAGTCCACGAAACAGGCTACAATCGGCCAAAATAGCGAGTGTTAATGACGTACACGTAAGCGCACCTCGGGTTCAGTAACCGTAGAAATTGCTGCTTACCTCAAAACGATGAGTAAGAGTCCATGAAACGGGTCAGAATCGGCCAAAACAGTGAGTGTTGATGAATGATACGTAAGCGCACCTAGGGTTCAGCAACTATAAAAATCGCCCGGGACCCGAAAATGGTGACTAGTAGTCCACAAAACAGGCCAGAATAGGCCAAAACGGCGAGTGTTAATGTCATGCACGTAAGCGCATCTTGGGGTTC
>NW_021204901.1:0-1011 GCF_002162155.2 Triticum dicoccoides
AGAGCCCGGGCTACGCCCCGGTGCTCTCCGACGCCGCCCCCGTGGCCTGTTTCGCGGACGCCGCCGCGTCCAGAGGTCGCCGCCGACGACCTCGCCGGCCTGACGAGTGGGCCCCGTCGGCAGGTGATTAGCTTAGTGCTAATCACTGTTAATTAACCCCCTGAGGCTGACATGTGGGCCCCGGTGCCCCCTAACCTTTTAATTAAGTTAATTTAACCCCTGTTTAACCCCCTGTCACTGACGTGTGGACCCCACACGTCAGGTTTGACCCGGACCAGCCCAGTTGACCGCTGACGTCGTGCTGACGTCATGCTGGCGCAATAATATGATTTCTGGAATTAAATTTAATCAGAAAATTCCAGAAATTGTTTTAAACTTCAAAAGTTCATAACAATTCAACCGTAGCTCAGATTAAAATAATTTATATATGAAAAATTATCATAAAAATGTAATCTATCCATCTGTACTAGTTTCATGCATGACAAACCAACTTATACATGCTTAATATGAGAAAACATATTATGGCATATATAAGAGACTTAATTTAGTAATGCATTTGAACCTTTGGTTCAAATGGACTTCAAACCAAATGTTTACTAGTTGCATTAACTCAAACAGCATCACATCTACATGCCATGTTCATGCATCATATTGTTGCATATGATTGTGTATTGATTGCCGGCACCGTTCCTTCTCGATAGGTCCTGCTCCGGAGACGTTCCAGAGTACCTGTCTGTGAAGCAGTGCCTCCTCTGTTGATTTACCAGGCAAGCAAACCCCCTTGTTCATTCCGATACAATCCTACTCTCTCGCTCCTGCTCTCAGTTATTGCATTAGGACAACAGCGATTCATCTGTTACTTTGTGCTGCGGTAGTTGAACCCATTCCTCTGCATGACCTGTCATTGCCACAGTAAATAGTTGAAACCCACTAGCATGTGTAGGAGTTGATTGAAGCCACTGATGTGTTCCTACCATGCTATGCCTGCTATTGCTTAGAGTTGTGTCAGGT
>NW_021204902.1:0-853 GCF_002162155.2 Triticum dicoccoides
TAAGCGCACCTTGGGGTTCAACAACTATAGAAATCGCTCCGGGACCCCAAAACAGTGAGTAATCCAAGAAATGGGCCAGAACTGGCCAAAACTGCCAGTGTTGATGGCCGACACGTAAACGCACCACAGGGTTCGTTAACCATGGAAACCACTCCGGGACCCCGAAATAGTGAGTGGTAGTCCATGAAACGGGCCAGAATCGGCCAAAACTGCCAGTCTTGATGACCGACACGTAAGCGCACCTTGGGCTTCAACAACTATGGAAATCTCTTCGGGACCCCAAAACACTGAGTAATAATCCAAGATACGGGTCAGAATCGGCCAAAACTGCGATTGTTGATGACCGACACATAAACGCACCACAGGGTTCGTTAACCATGGAAACCACCCCAGGACCCCAAAACAATGAGTAATAGTCGATGAAATGGGCCACAATTGGCCAAAACTGCCAGTGTGGATGACCGACACGTAAGCGGACCTTGGGGTTCAACAATTATGGAAATTGCTTCGTTAACCGAAAACGGTGAGTAATAATCAAAGAAACGGGCTAGAATCGGCCTAAACTGTTAGTGTTGATGACCGACACATAAACGCACCACATGGTTCGTTAACCATGGAAACCACTTCGGGACCCCAAAACAGTGAGTAATAGTCCATGAAACGGCCCAAAATCGGCCAAAACTGCCAGTGTTGATGACCGACATGTAAGCGCACCTTGGGGTTCAACAACTATAGAAATCGCTCCAGGACCCCAAAACAGTGAGTAATCCAAGAAATGGGCCAGAACTGGCCAAAACTGCCAGTGTTGATGACCGACACGTAAACGCACCACAGGGTTCGTTAACCATGGAAA
>NW_021204903.1:0-671 GCF_002162155.2 Triticum dicoccoides
AATTCTCCCAGTCAATCTCGTCGGCTTGTGATCCTGGCATGGTTAGCAGCAATAGAAACACACAAGAATATGATCCTACAGACTACGAACAAGTGGTGGTGGTGGGTGTCACAAATCCGTCAAGCAAATCTCAAATTCTTACCAGTTCTTACCCAGCAGCAGGCGGTGATCGGCAACCGTTGTAGTCAAAAACTCTCAAAGCTTGGATAGAGCGATTACCAGGGAGAGTCAAACGCACGACGTAGATGTATGTGGAGCTGGGAAGGCTTATAATATGGTAGCAAAAAGGGTCAGCAATAATCAATTCAGAGATGCAAAGTTGAATAAACGCTCAACGACGGTACTGTGCTGGTCCTAGGCTAGACTGTGCTAGAGACGCGAGCCTAGAACACTAACAAAATCACGGCGCGGCACGTAAACAAGGAAAAAGCACACTCTGGATTTTTTTTTCGCTCTCTTTTTTTTTGCGCTCTTTTTTTTTGCGCTCTTTTTTTTTTGCGCTCTTTTTTTTTTGTGCTGCTTTTTTTTGCGAAAAATCACTATAATGGCGAGTGTCTCAAAACTCTTCTTAGCTCAAACTGACAGGATGGGCACGAAATTTTTTTTTACCAATTTTTTTTTTGACTGCCCGGACCCAAAAACTGGAAACGGGTCAAAAAAAACTTCCTATA
>NW_021204904.1:0-1061 GCF_002162155.2 Triticum dicoccoides
GATTTAGTTTTAGGCTGCCTTGGGACGTCCTCCCACCTCCTTGGCCGCCACCCCTTGCTCCTATATAAGTAGATCCATCTAGTAGCTTTTCCTTGGGATTTGTTTAGTTAAAAGTTAGCCATTGCAACTTCGTGTACTTCGTTTGTGTCCAACGACCAGACCAAGACCGCTTACGGATCCCCACCTTTATCAATACTTCATATATACTCGCAATATTCAGATTGCTTTTATCATATTCTTGCTTGTTCTTCGATTGCTTGCAGGAATAGACCTTCGTGGTCAGGTTGATTGTGCTCCGGCGTGGTCAATAACCTCTCGGAGTTGGTTTAGCGATTGCTAAGGCGCGACGTCCTCGCACGTTCGTAGTCGGATCGTCAAAGTCGACTTCCACCAAAGCGAAATCCACCATCTCATCGAAAGACGGGACACCATTGCCTCTATCACGAAAGTACCTGATGATTTAATTGGCGTGTGCGAGCTCTAGTAATTGGTCCCGTATATGTAGCAGTAGGGGCTGTGGGTGTAACAATGGTATTGATGTCCTCATCATCCTCCCCTTCTTGAAATGAAGTCGTCCTCGACGGAAACTCATCTTCCTCACCCAAATAAGGCTTCAAATCTGCAATGTTAAAAGTGGGACTAACCCCAAATCTGCAGGCAGCTCAAGTTTATATGCATTATCATTTATTTTCTCTAACACCTTAAAGGGACCATCAGCACGTGGCATTAACTTTGATTTGCGCAAATCAGGAAATCTATCCTTACGCAAATGTAACCAAACAAGATCTCCAGGTGCAAACACAACATGTTTTCTACCCTTATCTCCAGCAAGTTTATATTTAGCATTCATACGCTCAATGTTTTCCTTAGTTAACTCATGCATTTTTAAAATCAATTCAGCACGTTGTTTAGCATCAAAATTAACCTTCTCCGAAGATGGAAGAGGCAACAAATCAATAGGTGCACGAGGTAGGAAACCATACACAACTTCAAAAGGGCACATCTTAGTAGTAGAATGCAATGAACGATTATAAGCAAATTCAATATGAGGCAAGCATTCC
>NW_021204905.1:0-1209 GCF_002162155.2 Triticum dicoccoides
GTTGTCTTCAACAAGGTAATCCACATCATCCAAGTCCGAGTATGCCATTCTACCGACCCCCTCCAAATGATCGCTTGTGATTGCCTTAGGCTGGTATAAAGAGTTTCAATGATCTTTGAATCAAAGGTAATTCTTTTTGCCACTTAAGGGGATATATCTACGAGTCACCTTCCCTAAGGTGCATCGTTATGGTGTCATGGCAATTCAACTCCTCGCTACGTTGACAACCGATTACCACCTTAAGCGTGAAGTTGTTGTCTACCTAGTGAACCCTCGTCATCTGTCTCACTCCATTTCTTCAGATCTGTGCTTCGTCTCTCAGCTCGAGAGATGTTGCTATGTCCCATTCCGTGAGTTAATCCTGAGTTGTTCGTTCTTTGAGAAGATTAATTCTTCTAGAGTTTTCCTTTCCTCTTCTTGTCATGTTAGTTGGAGTTCTCAGAGAAAGACTTCGAGACAATGATGGTGAATGAATCAACGTTCAACTGAAGTGCACCCTGGATCGTGAAGATTATACTAGTTGCGTTTACCCTTCACCTTACCCTACGCTTGAATCTCAAGACGAGATTCTTGTTTAGTGGGGGTGAGTTGTCACATCCCTAGCAGCTGGTAGTGCTCTAGGCTAGCTTCATGTGTGCATCATGTCTATACTTTCGAAACTTGAACTGAGGGATTTTGGAAGCCTCAAAAACTTAAATAAAAGAGGGGCAAAAACCCTAGAAATCTCATTCATTGCTCCAAAAATGCCCTTTTAAATGTTTGATAATTTTTGGTAAGGGTTCTGGTCCCAACCAAAATATTGAACATTTTTAAGGAATTATTTTTGGGACTTTGGATTTAATTCATTAGCTATTTGAATTTGAGTTATATTCATATAATTAGAATATAATTTCAAATACCCCTGATATATTTTATAAGCTTTTGGAAAAATCCATCTAGCAATATAAAATATTCAGAGGAGTTTTTGGCATTGTTTGAATTATTTTAAATTCAAAACAGTGGCAAAATAAATTAAATAAAAATAAACAGAACAGAAAAATAAAAGAGCAGAAGCCTACCTGGCGCTTACCTGTCCAGCCCAGCCGGCCCAGCTCCTCCCGCTGGCCCAGCCCACCGCCGCCTCCCTCCCCTGTCGTCTTCCTCCCTGCCAGGAGGACGGGCACGCGCCCGGCACGCGCGGCCACGCGCCCCGGCCACCTCCTGCTTCCC
>NW_021204906.1:0-1396 GCF_002162155.2 Triticum dicoccoides
TTTTTTTTTAAAGGAGGGGGGGTTGGAGGTTTTGGAGGGTTAATTTAGGTGTTTCATATATTGTGTTAGCTAGCTAATTAATAGAGAGAAGTGTCCTCTCTTATGTCCGTGCTTGGTCGACGCTACGTACTATATATACATAAGTGATCGAGAGAACCATTCAGTACAGAAGTTCGTCATGCATACCGAGAGAAGTGATCGATCGACCTCTCCTTCTCCGAGAGATTGGTCGAACAACAAGTTTTCGTATCATGTATCCGACGCTACTGGCTACATACATGTACAATATGTATAAGATCTCTTAATTACAAACCCCTAGCATTTGAAATCAATTTCCACATGGTATTCTCCGGCTTTACTGATGACGCGGTCAAGAAAGAATCCCGCCAATTCCTCTTGAATTACTTTCATGCGATCTGGTTCTAGGAGTTCATTCCGCATCTGCCACGTCTAATTTGAAGAAGGGGGTTAAATCAATACATATATATGAATGAAACTCCACAGAAATGATGGTGTAATAAATTGAAATTGTGAATGTTATTGCTTACGCACTTCATATTGTCTTTTAGAGTAGCCCCGCTTGTTTTTTAAAGTCGCGGTGTGGATGAACTCGCACACGTAGTATCCACAGAAATCATTCCCTTCCTCCTGCCACAAGCACTTTACGAGAAATAGAGGTCAATGAAACTGATAATTAAGCATTATAAATGGCATTGATGAAAGTATAGCTATAGAATCAACGTGATATGTGCACAACTAGCTAGCCAGTAGTACTTACTTTCGGGTATGTATATCGCAGCTCCTTCGGCAGTCCAGGAGCTTCTGCGGTGAACTATTTCCAAACCCTGCAAGACAAAGAAAATAATTATTATTACTTGAGATATCAGGAAATGAACAAAAAGTTGCCGATATGGTGCGATAATGATCGATTGAACTATCTAAATAGGTTTTGGGATCTTTCCGTCTCGAGTCTAAGACGGTTACTAGTCCACGCTCAAGCTTAATCTCTAGAAGAATATAGTGGTACCTGCGCACTCATGCATAACTCATCAATTACATTACTATAACCTCGCTCAAGTAATAAGGGAAACCGAATATGCACACGACAGTAACACTCACTTGCCGTTGTAAGGAAAGATGGTAACTTTGTTTTGATTTTTGATCAACGATTGTAGCAAGTTGTCCTCGGCCTCTTTGACGTCCTTTTCAACCAGAAATACATCTATGATATCTGTGTTAATGAACCCAATATCATAAATTTCTTGTTTTTTGCACTCGACGATCTTCAATCTGCATAATATATTGAGGATAATTAATTATAAATACATGCAATGAAAGAGACGAGCTATATATAGAGACTTAATGACAGAAATAGTACTTACAGGCAGTAGCAAAA
>NW_021204907.1:0-773 GCF_002162155.2 Triticum dicoccoides
CATTGACCCTAACCTTTTGAGCTCGTGTTCTTCCCCCATTGTTGACCTTCTTTGAGCTTGCTAACTCTCAATCCCTCCATGGATTCTTGCTAGTTTTTGAGGGAAAAGAGAGAGGAGATCTAGATCCACATTTCCACCAATAACTTTCTCCTCTATGTGAGGGGAACCCCTTGGATCTAGATCTTGGAGTTCTTGGTGTTCTCCTTCTTGTTCTTCCTCTCATTTTCCTCCCTAGCATTAGTTGCTCCGGTGGGATATGAGAGAGAAGGACTTGGGCACTCCGTGTGCCCTTGCCATTGCATTTGGTGCATCGGTTTGAGTTCTCCACGGTGATACGTGGAAGTGAAGTTTGAGAAGCTTATTACTCTTGGGTGTTTGGGCCCTCGCGGAGCCGGACAAGGCCCCAGACTGCAGTGTGGGTACCGGTGGGTCCCCGGCCTCTGTGTAAACTGGCGGTGGCGACGTCCTGGTTAGCCAAGCCGGGATCGGGGACGATGACGGCGGAAACCAGACCTGCTAGATCAGAAGTCCTCCTGGTGTGGACTGGCCCAGTCCGGAGCTGGGCGGCGGCGGCGGGAGCTGGACCGGCGCGGGCGGCGCGGCTGGGGCCGGCGCGGGCCAGTGTGGCCACTGCGGCACTGGGCCGGGCACGGGTGGCGCCGCGAGTGTTGGGGAACGTAGCAATAATTCAAAATTTTCCTACGTGTCACCAAGATCAATCTATGGAGTCATCTAGCAACGAGGGAGGAGTGGATCTACATACCCTTGTAGAT
>NW_021204908.1:0-867 GCF_002162155.2 Triticum dicoccoides
GTCCAGTTAAGGACGGCTTGAACTCGCTCAGGGTTAACAGCAATACCTTTACCAGATATTACATGACCCAGATAGGTCACTTCTGACAACCAGAATTCACATTTAGAAAATTTGGCATAAAGGCGATGCTCTCGAAGTTTCTGCAACACTAGCCTTAGATGTTCGGCATGTTCTTCCTCGTTCTTGGAGTAGATGAGTATATCATCGAGGTAAACCACGACGAATTTATCCAAATACTCCATGAAGATTGAGTTCATTAACCGAGAAAAGGTGGCTGGAGCGTTGGTTAAACCGAAGGACATGACGGTGTACTCGTATTGGCCGTAACGAGTAACAAAGGCCGTTTTAGGGATGTCCCCGTTTCTGATTTTGATTTGATGGTAGCCCAACCTCAAATCCATTTTGGAGAAGACTGAGGATCCAGCGAGCTGATCATACAGGTCGTTGATCCTAGGAAGCGGATATTTGTTCTTGATTGTGACCAAATTGACAGGTCGGTAATCTACAACCATCCGGTCCGTACCATCCTTCTTCTTGACGAATAGGACGGGGCAAGCCCACGGAGAAGAGCTAGGTCGGATGAAACCCTTTTTCAAGGACTCATCGAGTTGTTTCTTAAGTTCGGCTAGTTCTAGGGGTGCCATCTTATAAGGTCTTCTAGCAATCGGAACGGTTCCTGGAATGAGGTCTATTACAAACTCAACATCCCTGTCAGGTGGAACACCTGGCAATTCCTCTGGAAAGACATCCGGGAAGTCACGGACTACCGGAACGTCCTCAAGGTCTGGCAAAGGGCTGGCGTTAAGAGAATATAATTGTCGCTTGGCTATTCGGGTCAAGACATTGACTATCTTCCCCGAAGGATGG
>NW_021204909.1:0-1238 GCF_002162155.2 Triticum dicoccoides
ACGACCACCACGGGGGCGCCTCCCTCTCCCTGGAGGCTCCATCTCCCCAGCGGCCTTCCCTCCTTTGCCCCGAGTCCAGGACCACCAGTTTGGTCAAATTCCCTGTAGCCGCCGGTCATGATCGGCCGCACCGCCGCCCCTGGTCGACGCTAACGCCGCGGCGGACAGCGGGCTGCTGTGATGATGCACCGGGGTGTAGCGCAGCTCGGAGGCCTGGCTGCTGTGGTGGTGTTGGTCGTGGTGGACGGGGAACCGGCGGCAGGGAAGCCCTGACTTCTGTATGCAATGCCGACCTTAATGACAGATGTTTCTGTGTTTGTTCTGGTGCCGTGGCTGCTTTGATGCATCAAATCCCTCTGCTTCCCGGCGCCTCTCCATCTCTTCCAGATTGATTTACAACTGGGACCGTCCCTAACAAAGTCTGCACATCGATCTGCTGTAACATTGGCTGGGTTTTCTCTCCTCGACTCTACTAACACTCTGGAGTTACAAGCAATTACATCAGGTAGATATATCTATGTTTTACAACTGGGACTGTCCCTAACAAAGTCTGCACATCGATCTGCTGTAACATTGGCTGGGTTTTCTCTCCTCGACTCTACTAACACTCCGGAGTTACAAGTAGATATATCTATGTTCTTTTTTTGCATTGAGCTGCATTGATTTTATTTGTAAACGGGGAGAGGCAGGTGAGCTGCCAGCACATCTTGGCCACCACTGATTTACGGACAAGACGAATAGATATGCAGACTAAGCTCCAGGGATTTCGGTAGTACATGCCATGTTTATCCTCACTGCTGAATAATCTATATATAACTATTTTTGCAATACTTGGACCACAGGAGCAATTCGTTCTTTATATTTTGCTCGGGATTGTGCCTTTCATAATAGAAGGGTAAGATGTATCGCAATATCTTTGACTTGCATTCTCTGTGATGTGAAGTAAGAAAATAGAATATATAATATTAAATTATCTTTTTCCTTTTTTTAATGTCCCTATCTTACTCATATAATCCAATTGGCATTCACTAGAGTTTCTGTTGATGAAACATTTGTTTTGTGATGTCAGGAGGTTTTCTTTGTGACTTTTCAATCAATATTTGTAGATACGGTTCGTAGATCATGATATCTGCACAATCTCTATCTACGTCCTGTGATTATATATTGTATTAATGGGTTGTGTCAGGCTTATTTTATCAACTGCTTGGTTGTTGACCTACATTACGGTTTAATTCTTA
>NW_021204910.1:0-8024 GCF_002162155.2 Triticum dicoccoides
TTTCGCTGTGTAAAACTGTCTTACACCCGTTGTATGTGAACGTAAGAATCCATCACACCCGATCATCACGTGGTGCTTAGAAGCGACGAACTGTAGCAACGGTGCACAGTTAGGGGAGAACACTTCTTGAAATTTTGTAAGGGATCATCTTATTTACTACCGTCGTCCTAAGTAAACAAGATGCATAAACATGATAAACATCACATGCAATCAAATAGAGTAGTGACATGATATGGCCAATATCATATAGCTCCTTTGATCTTCATCTTCGGGGCTCCATGATCATCTTGTCACCGGCATGACACCATGATCTCCATCATCATGATCTCCATCATCGTGTCTTGATGAAGTTGTCACGCCAACGACTACTTCTACTTCTATGACTAACGCGTTTAGCAATAAAGTAAAGTAGTTTACATGGCGTTCTTCAATGACACGCAGGTCATACAATAAATAAAGACAACTCCTATGGCTCCTGCCGGTTGTCATACTCATCGACATGCAAGTCGTGAATCCTATTACAAGAACATGATCAATCTCATACATCACATATATCATTCATCACATCCTTTTGGCCATATCACATCACATAGCATACCCTGCAAAAACAAGTTAGACGTCCTCTAATTGTTGTTTGCATGTTTTACGTGGCTACTATGGGTTTCTAGCAAGAACGTTTCTTACCTACGCAAGACCACAACGTGATATGCCAATTGCTATTTACCCTTCATAAGGACCCTTTTCATCAAATCCGTTCCGACTAAAGTGGGAGAGACTGGGACCCGCTAGCCACCTTATGCACCAAGTGCATGTCAATCGGTGGAACCTGTCTCACGTAAGAGTACGTGTAAGGTCGGTCCGGGCCGCTTCATCCCACAATGCCGTCGAAACAAGATTGGACTAGTAACGGTAAGCATATTGAACAACATCAACGCCCACAACTACTTTGTGTTCTACTCGTGCAAAGAATCTACGCAATAGACCTAGCTCATGATGCCACTGTTGGGGAACGTAGCAGAAATTCAAAAAATTTCCTACGTAACACCAAGATCTATCTATGGAGAGACCAGCAACGAGTAGAAAGGAGAGAGGAGAGTGCATCTACATACCCTTGTAGATCGCTAAGCGGAAGCGTTCAAGTGAACGGGGTTGATGGAGTCGTACTCGTCGTGATTCAGATCACCAATGATCAAGTGTCGAACGGACGACACCTCCGCGTTCAACACACGTACAGCCCGGTGACGTCTCCCACGCCTTGATCCAGCAAGGAAAGAGGGAGAGGTTGAGGAAGACTCCATCCAACAGCAGCACAACGGCGTGGTGGTGATGGAGGAGCGTGGCAATCCTGCAGGGCTTCGCCAAGCACCTACGGGAGAGGAGGAGGTGTCACGGGAGGGAGGGAGGCGCCAAAGGCTCAGGTATGGATGCCCTCCCTCCCCTCCACTATATATAGGGGGAGGGGAGAAGGGGGAGGCGCAGCCTTGCCCCCTACTCCAAGAAAGGGGTGCGGCTAAGGAGGGGGGGAGGAGTCCATCCTCCCCAAGGCACCTCGGAGGTGCCTTCCCCCTTTAGGACTCTCCCCTTTTTCCTTTATCTTGGCGCATGGGCCTCTAGGGGCTGGTGCCCTTGGCCCATGTAGGCCAAGGCGCACCCCCTACAGCCCATGTGGCCCCCCGGGGCAGGTGGCCCCACCCGGTGGGCCCCCGGGACCCTTCCGGTGGTCCCGGTACAATACCGATGACCCCGAAACTTGTCCCGATGGCCGAAACAGAACTTCCTATATATAAATCTTTACCTCCGGACCATTCCGGAACTCCTCGTGACGTCCGGGATCTCATCCGGGACTCCGAACAACATTCGGTAACCACATACAAGCTTCCTTTATAACCCTAGCGTCATCGAACCTTAAGTGTGTAGACCCTACGGGTTCGGGAGACATGCAGATATGACCGAGACGTTCTCCGGTCAATAACCAACAGCGGGATCTGGATACCCATGATGGCTCCCACATGTTCCACGATGATCTCATCGGATGAACCACGATGTCAAGGACTCAATCGATCCCGTATACAATTCCCTTTGTCTAGCGGTATTTTACTTGCCCGAGATTCGATCGTCGGTATACCGATACCTTGTTCAATCTCGTTACCGGCAAGTCACTTTACTCGTTCCGTAACACATCATCCCGTGATCAACTCCTTGGTCACATTGCGCATATGATGATGTCCTACCGAGTGGGCCCAGAGATACCTCTCCGTTCACACGGAGTGACAAATCCCAGTCTCGATCCGCATAAAACAATAGATACTTTCGGAGATACCTGTAGTGCATCTTTATAGTCACCCAGTTACGTTGTGACGTTTGATACACCCAAAGCACTCCTACGGTATCCAGGAGTTACACGATCTCATGGTCAAAGGAAGAGATACTTGACATTGGCAAAGCTCTAGCAAACGAACTACACGATCTTTGTGCTATGCTTACGATTGGGTCTTGTCCATCACATCATTCTCCTAATGATGTGATCCCGTTATCAACGACATCCAATGTCCATAGCCAGGAAACCATGACTATCTGTTGATCACAACGAGCTAGTCAACTAGAGGCTCACTAGGGACATATTGTGGTCTATGTATTCACACGTGTATTACGATTTCCGGATAATACAGTTATAGCGTGAATAAAAGACAATTATCATGAACAAGGAAATATAATAATAATACTTTTATTATTGCCTCTAGGGCATATTTCCAACACATACATAGACAAACTTAATGTCACTAGTATGCCTCTACTTGACTAGTTCATTAATCAAAGATGGTTATGTTTCCTAACCATAGACATGTGTTGTCATTTGATTAACGGGATCACATCATTAGAAGAATGATGTGATTGACTTTACCCATTCCGTTAGCTTAGCACTTGATCATTTAGTATGTTGCTAATGCTTTCTTCATGACTTATACAAGTTCCTATAACTATGAGATTATGCAACTCCCGTTTATCGGAGGAACACTTTGTGTGCTACCAAACGTCACAACGTAACTGGGTGATTATAAAGGAGCTCTACAGGTGTCTCCAAAGGTACATGTTGAGTTGGCGTATTTCAAGATTAGGTTTTGTCACTCCGATCGTCGGAGAGGTATCTCTGGGCCCTCTCGGTAATGCACATCACTATAAGCCTTGCAAGCAATGTAGTTAATGGTTAGTTACGAAATGATGCATTACGTAACGAGTAAAGAGACTTGCCGGTAACGAGATTGAACTAGGTATTGGATACCGACGATTAAATCTCGGGCAAGTAACATACCGATGACAAAGGGAACGACGTATGTTGTTATGCGGTTTGACCGATAAAGATCTTCGTAGAATATGTAGGAGCCAATATGAGCATCCAGGTTCCGCTATTGGTTATTGACCAGAAACAGTTCTAGGTCATGTCTACATAGTTCTCAAACCCGTAGGGTCCGCACGCTTAAGGTTTCGATGACAGTTATATTATGAGTTTATGAGTTTTGATGTACCGAAGTTTGTTCGGAGTCCCGGATGAGATTACGGACATGACGAGGAGTCTCGAAATGGTCGAGACATGAAGATTGATATATTGGAAGCCTGTATTTGGATATCGGAAGTGTTCCGGGTGAAATCAGGATTTTACCGGAGTACCGGGAGGTTACCGGAACCCCCCTGGGCTTAATGGGCCTACATGGGCCCTAGTGGAGAGGAGGAGAGGAGGCAAGGGCTGGGCCGCGCGCCCCTCCCCCTAGTCCCAATAGGACAAGGAGAGGGGGGCGGCACCCCCCTTTCCTTCCTCTCTCCCTCCTCCTTCCCCCCTTCTCCTACTCCAACTAGGAAAGAAGGGAGTCCTACTGCCGGTGGGAGTAGGACTCCCCCTTGGCGCGCCCTCCTGGGCCGGACGCCCCCTCTCCCTTGGCTCCTTTATATACGGGGGCAGGGGGCACCTCTAGAGACAACAATTGATCTCTTGATCTCTTAGCCGTGTGTGGTGCCCCCCTCCACCATAGTCCTTGATAATATTGTAGCGGTGCTTAGGAGAAGCCCTGCGACGGTAGAACATCAAGATCGTCGCCACGCCGTCGTGCTGAAGGAACTCTTCTCCGACATTCTGCTGGATCGGAGTCCGGGGATCGTCATCGAGCTGAACGTGTGCTAGAACTCGAAGGTGCTGTAGTTTCGGTGCTTGATCGGTCGGGTCGTGAAGACGTATGACTAGATCAATCACGTTGTTCTAACGCTTCCGCTTTCGGTCTACGAGGGTACGTGGACAACACTCTCCCCTCTCGTTGCTATGCATCACCATGATCTTGCGTGTGCGTAGGAATTTTTTTTAAATTACTACGTTCCCAACAGCTCGAGTGTACAGCGGGAGCGGGCGCAACAAATAAACGGTGTGCGATGGCGTTCTGGCCCGTGCACACGGTTTTTGCGCCTTCGCTGGAGCGTCCGGAGCGGTAGCGCGCGCAAAAGGCACTAATTTTTCAGCACGTCGCTTATATATCGCGTCTGTTGAAGATGCTCTAACTAATTAATCTTCCAAGTGATGGAGCAGGAGATGGTGAAAAAAATTCCCCATTCTCACTCGGTAGCTACCTGTACGGTTGATTGCTCATAGAATTGATTAAAGTAGTGTCCAGGTTACTTTTTTTTCCCTCGACAAATGATAGATGTACTTGAAAAAAGTATTTTCTGAAGAACGGATGTGTAATAGGCAGGACTGCCGGATAAATCTTGCAGTGTTATCTCAGTTTCACATTAGATGCTACTAGTTTATACTGTGTGTTCCTGTATTGTTTGATTAACATTGCTCAAATGGTTTTGCCACATGATGACGGGATTGATAATGCATTAATACTTGACATGCCGTACAGTACTGTTTTATTTATTTGCAGTTGTATTGTACTCCCTACGTTCCGAAATATAAGTAGTTGGGGGAGTGTAAATTGTACTCCCCTAACGACTTATATTTTGGAACAGAGGTTATATATGAGTATATCCTTATGCTTGCAAAACTTTGTTATTCAGAGCAAGATCTGGATTGTGGACTCCAAGAAGCTACTCCCAGGCTACTAGTGTTTCTACTCCTCCCATCGGCGACGCCGCCGGTCCACCACGCCTTGAGATGGCCTTTGAGTTGTGGAGATGCGGACGACCACAGACCCTCGGCCCGGCGGCGGGAGGGATCCCGCTCTCGTTCTTGTTTAGCTCAACATCTTAGTTCAGGCTGTGTGGCGGCAATAACAATATTTCCTAGTAGAAATAATGTCTCTCACGTTCGATCCTTGTCCCGACGGTGCGTTTAGCGTCGTCGGAGGGCATAGGTGGTGTGCCTTCGTCAGATCTCGCGGGATTCGGTCAGTGCTGGTCTTCGGTGGATCTGCTTGGATCCAGTCTTCGATCGTGTGTCTACATGATTGATCCTTCTGATGTACATTTTTCTTCATCTGGTATGGCTGATGTCCTGGTGTGTTGGTCCTGTGCGGCCATAGCACGACGACTTTTTGACTGTCTACTGCAATAATCTATATGCCCTATGAGGTGCTCCAGTGCTTGTAATCGTCGCTAGATGGTCAATGAACCCAGCTGTAAAAAAATACAATTGATGTTCTTTATACTACCATGACAGATGATAATAAATAGATTAGAAGTTTCTCCCAAAAAACTAGATTATGGAGCTCCACCACCTACTGACCAGTAGCCCATTGAGGAATATATTTTATTTATAAATTTCTTAAAATCATTCTGAGTGCCTTAATAAACTTGGTAGTAAATTTCAAATGCATGAACTTTTTCGAAATTTCACAGATACTTTTTCTGAACTTTATAAAAACAAATAAATATACGAAGATTTCAAAAATTTAGGTTTTTTTGAAAATAAACATATGAACATTTTATTTTTATAGTTTCACGAGCATATTTTCATTAATATATTTAATTAAATCATAAAACCGACATAACAAAGAAACCGAAAGAAGGAAAAAATATAGAAAACAAATAGAGAGCTCCAAATTGGGCCGTTCTACCATGCCCGCGCCTGTGCCGACTGGCAAGCAGGGTTTAGTTGACAGTGCCCGTGGGCGACTTGGCCCAGCCCAGTCCACTGCATATTTTTGGTTTTTTGGGTTTTCCCATCGGTTTTCACTTTTTTCTGTTCTTCTAATTTGGTTTTTTCTCTATGTTTTTTCTTAATTTTTCTGCACTTTTCCTTTTTTCTATACTATAAATATTTTTCAGTCTACAGCAAAAAAAATGAAAAACTATATAAAGTCCACTTATTTTTTAACATATATGAATTTTTCTCTCAATATTCAGTGAATAATTTTAAAAAGAAACTAAAACTTCCTTTAATGTATGATGAACTATTTTTAATATACACTAAACATCTGTAAATACACACTGGCCTTTTTCTAAGCACAAAGTGAACATTTTACATAGAAAGCGATGAGAAACAACTGAAGAGAAAAAAAATCCAATAAGCCGTCTTTTGGGGAAAAACGAAAAGGAAGAGGGAAAACATTAAAAACGGAAATACTAACGCCCACACGTGTGGGCGTTTGCATCTCGCCCACACACGTGGATCCACATCTGTTTATGGTTGCACGAATCTTGACATGTTTGTGGTGCCACGTAGGACTGGGCTGGTGTGCGGGCATTCATCCGGTCGCCCACACGTCCGTTTCACCACACGGGAGGACCGGTGTGTGGGCGTTTAGCAGTTCACCCACACTTCCGTTTTCACTCACGCACAAGGACTGGTGTGTGGGCATTTGTCATCTCGCCCACACGTTCGTCTCCTCTTCCACATCCAAAGTTGAAAGTTGTCATGTGTTTTGCAGTGTACATGGCAACTACCCTAGTGTGCTTGTAAGCAGATGGCAACTCTTTTTATTTTACCCGAACATGTCAGTTGTCATGTGTTTTGCAAGGTACATGGCAACTGCCCTAGTGTGCTTGTAAGAAGATGGCAACTCTCTCTTTACCCGACACATGTTATTTTGCCATGTCTCTTTGTAGCGCTACACGGCAACTGCCTAGTGTTAGTAGGTGGCAACTCCTAAGGTTTTTAAATCATGGCAACTGTAGTAAACTAAATCATACATGGAACTGTCTAGTGTTAGTAGGTGGCGACCCCTAAAGTTTTCAAATCATGGCAACTATAGTAAACCAGACCATACATGACAACAGCTGCAATTGTCCAAAATGGCATCTGGCACTTGAAGTGATATGACAACTGCAGTTGAGCAACCATGGCAACTGTAGTTGTTCGACATGGCAACTGTAGTTCAGCGACATGGCAACTGCAGTTAAACGGACATTGAAGAGGATCCGGACCATGGCAACTGCGGGGACGCGTGGTGACTGTCACGCGGGGCGTGCGGGACCGTGAGGTAGGTGGCTGAGAGAGGTCGTGTGGGCGTTATCCATTTTGCCCACACATAGACGTGTGAGATGGACCGTGAGGAAAAAAAAGGCGTGTGGGCGCTAGTTGTTTTGCCCACACATAGGCGTGTGGGCTGGTCCTCTTAGACATCACACAAAACGTGTGGCCAGATTACTTAACGCCCACACGTGTGGGTGTTATCGGCGTCCTTAAAAAAATGCCCAAGTGAGTTTTTGCCATAATGGACCAGCCAATTTTGCTCTCGCTAGCAGGCACCGGTTGGAGTTTGTTACCCCAATTGCCCAATAGGAGGACTCGCCTTCAAGGGGACCCCCTATCTGAAATAGTTTATGATGATGCAATTTTTTATAAAATTGGAATATGTTTTCAAATTTGAACACATTTTTTGAAAACGTGAATATTTTTTGGAAAAGTGAACTTTTTCGTGAAAAAACAAAAAAAATCAATCAACATTTTATCTTCATGATGAACATTGTTTTTGACTTCCATTGTTGTTTCTTCCATTTTTTGTTTACCATATAGTTCAGCATAAATCTTGTATGTTTCACAGGTATTTTTCCGTTAGTATGATGTTTGATGCTATTCCATTGTTCTATTTTTTTTT
>NW_021204910.1:8232-9006 GCF_002162155.2 Triticum dicoccoides
TTTCATCTTCATTTTCTCTTTCAGTCATAGTTACATTTTGCTCGATTTATCAATAGCTGCTTGTTTTTTCCTTGCAAATGATCTAAGTCGGCCATATTCTTCTCGTAATGTTCCCACTACAGGAAAGCCCTTTTAAAATTTGAATAATGCAACTCTGGGGAATTTCAATCATTTTATTGATAGTATTAGAACCATTGCTGACAACTTAATGATCATTGTCCATCTTTTCCGTTATCACTGTCATCATCTGTAATACAGAATAAAGATGTTACTAACTAATTTTGATAAATACACATATTAATAGACGAGTAGGTCATACTAACACCACATGACAAACTGTTCCTTAGAGATATTATCACCATGATATATGCCATACTTTCTTTTCATCGTCTTATCGTGTTGATCTATACTACTTGAATTTTTATTTTCAACTTCAAGATTTTTAGAGGTTCAAAAGGTGATATACCATCTCGGGTGCAGATTCAGGTATATAATTGGTTACTGCAGATAGTTGCAACAACAACGAAGCTTCTTCTCTTGATCTATATAAATATAATAATACCCACTTAAAAGAAGTCGCATGATCAAAATAGAAAACAGTTTCATAAATCATATTCCTAACATTTTACCTTGAATTTGTTGAAGTCCTTGTCAACCAGCTGTCAAAGATGTTCTGTCTCAATATATTTAATACATGGAAATCCAACTAGTGTTACAATTTTTTGATCATCAACAAAGTCAAGTAGCAGAATATAAAGAATGCAACAAAAAAAG
>NW_021204910.1:9455-9946 GCF_002162155.2 Triticum dicoccoides
CCGCTGGCCAACGTCGGATCCGCCATGCAGACCCTCCTGTGCATCGAAGATCGATAGGACTCCTGTCCCCTCTGTGGTATTTTGACAAATATGGCAGATTTACATGGATTGAACTGAAGATTGCTGGAGGATTAGGAGACCCTAGAAACCCTAGGGAGGGAAATTCAGACAATCATAAAATATTTTTTGATGGGGTTTAGACAATCATGGTTTTTTTAGGAATCAAACAATCATTTTTTTGAGAAATCTTGTCGTCTTTATAGATTCAAAGTAATGTCCATAGATACACTAGTTAGGTCATGAAGCATACCCAGCCAAACATGTCTACCTAAGCCTAAATTACAACAAAATTTGGCAAGATTATGACCCTCAAAATTGAAGTTTCTACGCTCATGAATGAAACTACAAGACTGAAAACTACTTCTACGAGCTATTATTTCATGTATGATTGCCGCCTGAGGGCCTCCTATCCCCTGATTAATATCATTGAC
>NW_021204910.1:9956-11579 GCF_002162155.2 Triticum dicoccoides
GGCAATCTGAGGACACTAGTAGGCTTTGAATGTCTAGGTCCTCCGACAGAGTCATCGATTCCTACACGCATATGCTTCCAGCACCACCGGACCAGTAATGCGAAATACCATCGTTGATGACCCAAGATAAACGCAATTGTGGTCACGGCATACATCTGCTGCTCCTCCTTCATGTTTGTGATGAGCTACCTGTCGGGGGTTCGATGCGACATATGTCAAAGGACGGCTTATCATGGTGGGGGCGAGTAGAACGTCGCCGGTGCCTGGAAATGGGATGAGGCGAAGGCATGCACACCGGCGAATCTTTCCCAGCTTCAGGGCTCTCCGTGGAGATAACACCCCTACTGCTGCTCTGCGGGGTCTCCGCATGATCACTATGGCAAAGTGAGTACAAGGTTGCTCCTTGAGCTGTTTTCTGGAGGTAGGAGAAGGTGAGGCTAGCTCCCTCCTTCCTATATGATCTGGTCTAGTCTAATAGGAGCGATCCCCCAAGAATGGGTGCCCCGGGGGGCTTATATAGGCCCGCCCCCCAGGGATACAATGGTAATCCGGCTGGGCGTGGGTCCCAGCCGTCTGTCTCTTAGGCCGCCGTCTTCTCCGCCGACTGCTGGGGCCCGCCGACAGGCCTGGTACTGTAGCCGTGCCTCTAATGACGTTGGCTTGGTCATGGGGTCGTGGCAACAGTGTCGTCGCCTGACGGGCGATCACTGTGCCATTCCCCGTCTTGTCTGGTTAATGGCGTGTGGGGCCCGTGGGAGGGGCCGGCCGACTCCCGGGGGCTGACTCCCAACGTGTCCGTCTTGTGGCGCTCTCGCCGTCTTCTGCACCCCCGCTGACGGGTGGGACCCACCGTCTCTGGGCCGTACAGGCAAGCCGACATGGGCACAGTGCGTCGCCCACGGGGGCTTAGGTCAGGGCAGGCATGGCAACAGTGCCGCGCCGGATGGAGATCTCTATTGATACGGCGCACTGTAGCCATGCCGGTCCTTCGTAAGCGGGAGGGGGATGGGCCATGCGGTGGTCGTACCCCGTCACGTCCATCGTGGTGAAGGCAGGAGGTAGTCGGAGTCGTGGGCTGACTCCCCATAGCCGGTTTCTCTGGAAGCCGCCAACAGGAGTCGGCTTATCTTGAAGTCGTCCCTGGGACTCGGCCGCCAGGGACAGTCGGAGTCGCGGGCCGACTCCCCATAGACGGCTTCTCTGGAAGCCGCCAACAGGAGTCGGCTTATCTCGAAGCCGTCCCTGGGACTTGGCAGTGAGGGACAGTCGGCGGCCTTGCCGCCGACTCCCAGGAGGCGGCTCCTTATCGCGGAGTCTTAAGGGGCGCAGTCTGCCCCGATGTTTTGAAAGGTTCTGGGGCTCGGGTTAGCCTACCCATGGCCCATTACTCCGACAGTAGTCCCCGAAGATGGTTAGACACCGAGGGTGATATGCCGAGGAGTCTCAACAGTTTCTTCCTTCTGGTGGAATCTGGTCCTTGCCCGCCGTCTTCCTTCAGGCCGACTAGCTGGAGTCGGACTCGCAGAAAGCCGTCTCGCCTCTTAGAGAGCTTGAAGGTCGTAGCGGGGTTCGGGCAGCGTGCCTGATAAGCTTCCGGGCGGCCGCCTGTTGCAGGTCTGTCGC
>NW_021204910.1:12609-31944 GCF_002162155.2 Triticum dicoccoides
CGTATTCTGCTCGCACCTCATGCGCGGCCTAGGGCTGCCGGTGAGCAGCTTCTTCCGCTCCTTCTTGGAGTTTCACGGGCTCCAGCCGCACCACCTTACCCCAAATACGACAGTGCTACTGGCCGCCTTCGCCACCCTGTGCGAAGGCTTCCTCGGTGTTCTCCCCACCATCGAGTTGTGGGGGGAATTCTTTCAGTCCAAGCTCGGCACGCACGTCGCCGGCGTGCCGGCCCAGTGCGGTGCCTTCATCGCGATGCGGAGATCGATAGCCGACAACCCGCTTCCCACCATCCCGCTGATCAAGTCGGTGAAGATGTGGCAGCGGTCGTATTTTTACGTGAAGAATGTCGCCTCTGACGGAGACTGGGTCAATCTGCCGCCTTACGCAGCCGGCGCACCGGCTGGGAGGCTCCCTAGCTGGTCCCACCGGGTCAAGATGTCGGGAGTTGGATGCGACATATGCCAAAGGATGGCTTATCATGGTGGGGGCGAGTAGAACGTCGCCAGTGCCTGGAAACAGGATGAGGCCAAGGCATGCACACCGGCGAATCTTACCCAGCTTCAGGGCACTCCATGGAGATAACACCCCTACTGCTGCTCTGCGGGGTCTCCACATGATCACTATAGCAAAGTGAGTACACGGTTGCTCCTTGAGCTGTTTTCTGGAGGTAGGAGAAGGTGAGGCTAGCTCCCTCCTTCCTATATGATCTGGTCTAGTCTAATAGGAGCGATCCCCCATGCATGGGTGCCCTGGTGGGCTTATATAGGCCCGCCCCCCAGGGATACAATGGTAATCCGGCTGGGCGTGGGTCCCAGCCGTTTGTCTTTTAGGCCGTCGTCTTCTCCGCCGACTGCTGGGGCCCGCCGACAGGCCTGGTACTGTAGCCATGCCTCTAATGACGTTGGCTTGGTCATGTGGTCGTGTCAACAGTCGGCGGTCAGCAGTCGTATTTTTACGTGAAGAACGTCGCCTCTAACGGTGACTGGGTCAATCTGCCGCCTTACGCAGCCGGCGCACCGGCTAGGAGGCTCCCCAGCTGGTCCCACCGGGTCAAGACGCTGACTCCTGCTGGTGCCGCCGCCGTCGCGCGACACCGAGTGCTGACGCAGTCGGAGGGTTTGACCGGGGCGGACTTGCTGGCCGCATTCGTGGCGCGCCGAGTCCTCCCACTCCAAGGCCGACCTCATCTGATCTATCAGATGAGCGGCCACCGGGATCCGAGTCGGCTGTGCTCCAAGGACATGCCCCACGCGGAGGTGGCGGACACGGTGAATTACATCGCGAACTGCAGTCTTACGGCGGATTGGCGGTTCGGCAAGGAGCCGTACTCACGCGCCAACCCCCCGCCTGCTGTAAGTCGTCTTTTGTTCTGTCTTCTTTTGTAGCCGAGTCCGACTTCTGATTTTCTTGGTTTTTCTTGAGTCAGAATCCCCTCATCCAGCCTTCAGCCGGCACCGCGGGCCCGCCCCGTCAGTTCGTCCCCGACCGAGCGGAGAGTGACGTCGACAACCCTGACTTGGGGGCCACGGCGATGGAGGCCGACGCCGAAGGAGGAGGAGGAGGGAGAGGAGGAGGCTTCAGGCCCTCGGCCACCTTCGTCGACTGGCCTGATGACGACACCGAGGGGGAAGTCGCCCCGCCTCGTTCCTCCGCCGGCTTGGATGGTCAAGGCGGCGTGAAGAGGCGCCGGGCTGGGCCGAGCCTGCTTGGCGGCCGGTCAAAGAAGTTCAAGGGGGCGGCCGCCGCGACTAAGCGGAGGAGGCGATCGCGAAGGCGAACCGCTTCCGTAAGGAAGTGAAGAAGCCACCACTGGTCTCCGCGTAAGTGCCTCCGCCTTTGTCTTGTTTTCTACTGGTGAATCTTGTACAAATTTTTTTACATGCCTTCCTCGCTTCAGGGCCCCTCTTACCTTCGAGAGGGTCGCCGCCGCCTCCGTCATGGGGTCGGCAGAGACGTCCGCCACTACTCGGCGGATTGACCCCGCCGCCGACCTCCGGGAGGCGACGGAGCGGAACGCGTGGGAGAAGCGCGACGAGGACGAGGCCGCCCGTCTGGAGAAGGCGGAGGCCGAAAAGGCGGCGGCCTCCGCTCAGAGGAAACTGGACGAGGCCGAAGCCGCCATTGCGGCAAGGCGGCAAGCTGAGGAGGCCGCGCACCGCCAATCGGCGTTGCTCGTCGTCCCGCTGAACTCCGCGCCACCGCCCTCGGAGTTCACGGGGTAGACTGGGGAGACCGGCGACGAGAACCCCATCATGGAGAGGGAAAGCGGCGAGGCCTCCATGTCGGACATGGCCGTGCCGCCACCGCGCCTCCGCCGCCGTCCGGGAGCGTGCAGGGTAAACGGCCGGCAGGCCCGCCGGTGCCGCCGACTGAGGACGAGTCCGTGGCGAGGCTGCTCCTCCAAGTCGCCTCGCCAACGCGCCGCCGCCTTGAGAAGGCGACTTCGGCGCCACGCCTCCTGGAGACCGGCGCCGCCAGCTCGGCCATCCCAGACGCCGAGGCGACGAGTGCCACGCCCGTTGGGTGGGTGCGAGGAGGCGGCACGGGCCCGCTGAACTAGGCGCTTCTGGATGTTCAGGCCAAACTGCGAGCCGAGGGCGACGCTATCCAGGCCTGCACCAAGGCGCATCTGGCGTCGCGAGTAGCCGTTCGGGTATGCTTTCTTCTTTGACTTTGTTTTTCCTTGTTCTTCTCTGTGGGGGCGCGCCAGCACACCCACTGGGTGTAGTCCCCGAGTTTCGGGTCGGCTGCTGAGCAGGCGGCCCAGAACTCCTGGCGAGTTCCAATACTTATCTTTGTCTGGAAATTCTTATCACAGGAGTATCACAACCTCCGCGTCACTGCCTTCAACCGCAATGTCGAGGAGTTGGGCAGGCGGACTGCCGACCTGTCGGAGAGTCGGAGTGAGTCCTCCTTCTTCTTCGCGGGGGCGCGCTGGCGCACCCGCGGGCTGTAGTCCCTGAGATTCGGGCCGACTGCTGAGTAGTCAGGCCGGATCTTCCCGGCGACATTCTTTGTTAACGACTTAACGTCTTTTCCTTTTATTCTTCAGAGGCCAACGCCACTCTCCAACAGCAGCTGGGCGAGGCCAACACCGCCTTGCGTGCCAAGGGGGAGGAGTGCAGCAAACTCGCCGTGGAGCGCGACCTGCTGGCCGCGCAGCTGGCGGAGCAGAAGGAGCTGCTCAAGGAGGCGCAAGATGAGGCAGAGAAGAGAGGGGCTGCTCTCCTGGCCGAGTTCGAAAGCGAGCGCTCCTCCTGGACCGACAAGGAGGCACAGCTGACCTCCGGCTTTCATGAGATCGAGGACATCGTCGATGGTGAGTTTCTTTGTTTCCTTCGAGCCGCCGACTGTGGGTCGGGCTGACTCCTGATTTTGACTTGCTTCTTGTTTGTCTTGGCAGACTTCTTCCCCGGCCACTCAAAGGCGGCCACTCAAGCCATCGAGGCTGATCGCGAGGCGCGGAGGGCAGATGGTGCGGAGATTTCCGCCAACGCCTCCCGGACCCTCGATGAGCAGCTTCTGAGCATTGAGGCTCGTCTGCGCCGGCTTCAACGTGTTGGCGCCCAGGCCATTGCCACCCTGTGGCCAGACATGCCGGTTCTGTGCACTTCCAGTCGGACTGCCGACTGGCTGGAGGTCGCAGCTGGTCGTCTTGAGGCTTGGAAGGGTTCCTCGGCCCGGGGTGGAGCGCGTCGGGCCTTGGAATTCGTTAAGGCGTGGTATCCAGGGCTGGACCTGGACCAACTGGCCGCGTTCCGGTCAGAGTCCCAGGCGGAGCTGGTAGCTGTGGAAGACGCCCTCGTCGCTCGTGCTGCGGCGATCGCCGACTATGCCGACACCAGCATCTTCATCCCTGATCGGGCTGAAGATGGCAGGGATGCGCCGCCGGAGTGGTTCAGGATGAACCCGGATTATGACGAGGACTCGACGGAGGTGATCGGTTCCAGCGCCGAGGAGGAAGGCGAGGCGGAGGATGGAGGTGAGACGGAGGCGCCAGAAGGCGGAGTGGGCGACCAGCCTCAGCTCGACCGCGCCTCCAGCAACGAGCCGCGCCCAACCGAGCCGGCTGCCGCCGGAGACGACCAAGCCGAGACTGTGCAGCCGGCCGCCCCGGTGCCTGACACTGCCGTCTCTTCCGACCCTCCGAACCCGTCTGCCGCTTCCTAGGCTGCCGTTCTTGCCTTCATTTTATCTGTTCTAGCAGTCTTTGAAGAACTTGTTAATTCAAACAATTCCACCCGCGGGGTGTATTTTGAACTTCTGTTTGAAGATTCGGCCAAGGGCCTATGTAAATATTTATCCGAGTTCTATCTTTCCTTGCTCATTGCTCTTTTGGCTTTTTCCTTTGCCGCCTTCCCTTAGTCGCCGCCTTGCCAGTCAGACGGCCGCTCTGCGGACCGCCTCTGGATCAAATGCTTGGCTATTTTGGGAAGGCAAGTACTTGGCCATTTTTTAGAGTCTTTTAACAAGTTGGATAGAAAGTGGCAAGCCGACTGCTAAAGAGTCGGCTTTGCTAAGAGAGGCTGGAAGCCGGCTTAGGCTATGCTTATGCTTTGAGTCCTTTGCCATTTTTCATGTGGGCGCCCATTCTTCCTTACTCCTGCCCACCAAACAGTCGCTCTGCGAGCTGCGGCTTCTGACAGGAGACGGCTTAGGCACCACACACTACTTGTCCGACTGCGGGAAGCATTTCATAGCGCGAGGCGGCGAGTCCCCGGGCCGACTAGTCGAGCCCGGTGCCAAGCGGTCATAACAAAAGAGTAATATACTCGAAGGCATAATTCTTATCATACAGATAACAAAAAGGGCAGTCCCCGAGCTCGTCTCGGGGGGCCTGAAGTCTTGGTACTTTAATACAAAGGGTATCGTGATACATACTGCGTCAACTGTAAAATCTTTGGAGAAGATTTGCATTCCATGGGCATTCCGTCTCTTTGCCGGAGTCGTCCCTCTTGCGTGCTCGGGACTTCTGAGCGTCGATCAGGTAGTAGGAGTCGTTGCCCAGCACTTTGCTGATAATGAAGGGGCCTTCCCAAGGTGCCGACAGCTTGTGCTGGCCGGCTGTTCGCTGGATCAATCGGAGCACAAGGTCGCCCTCTTGGAAAGATCTCGGTCTGACCTTCCTGTTCTAGTATCGGCGCAGGCTCTGCTGGTAGATGCTGGACCGGCTGAGCGCCAACAGCCGGCCCTCTTCCAGCAGATCGACACCGTCTTGACGTGCTTCTTCTGCCTCCTCCTCGGTGTACATGGTGACTCGCGGGGAGTCGAACTCTATGTCCGTCGGGATGACGGCTTCAGCACCATAGACGAGGAAGAAAGGTGTGAAGCCGGTTGACTTGTTTGGAGTTGTGTGCAGACTCTAGAGGACGGCTGGCAACTCGTCAAGCCAATAGCCGGCCTAACGTTCCAGTGGTTCGACTAGCCGAAGCTTGATGCCGGACAGGATGAGGCCGTTTGCTCGCTCTACCTGGCCGTTTGACTGCGGATGGGCAACGGACGCTAAGTCCAGTCGGATGCCCTGTATCGCGCAGAAACGGGCCAAGGCACCTTTGGCGAAATTCGTGCCATTGTCGGTGATGATGCTGTGTGGTATGCCGTACCGAGTCATGATGTCGGCGATGAAAGTCACTGCAGTCAGACCATTCAACTTCTTGATGGGCTTTACTTCTATCCACTTGGTGAACTTGTCCACCGCGACAAGTAAGTGAGTTAGGCCGCCTCATGCTGGTTTGAATGGTCCCACCATGTCCAGGCCCCAAACCACAAATGGCCAGGCAATGGGGATAGTCTTGAGTGCGGAAGCCGGCTGATGTGGCTTGGAGCAGAACTTCTGGCACCCTTTGCACTTTTGGACCAATTCTTCGGCCTCTTCCAAGGTGGTTGGCCAGAACAAAACCGTGCCGGAAGGGTTTGGCGACGAGTGCTCTTGAAGCCGCATGGTGGCCGCACTCGCCTTGATGGATGTCTTTGAGAATTGCTTGGCCTTGCTCTGGCTCGACGCAACGCTGGTAGACACCAGTGACGCTGCGCCTGACCAGCTCTTTGTTGACTATGGTGTAAGCTGCCGCTCGTCGTTGTACTTGCCGAGCCAGGATTTCATCAGTTGGCAGCTCTTTGCTCACTAGAAACTTGAGGATGGGCTGGGCCCATGAGGGCGCTGCTATTTCTTCAACCGTTAGTACTGCGACTTAGACGAGGGCGGCTGGGCTGGGAGGCGGCGGGCTGCAGTCTGCGGCCGCTTGCTGGATTGATGAAGTCCCCGGGCCGACTGGCGCAGTCCCCGGGACGATTTCTAGAGTCTTCGGACTGGTCGCCGCAGTCCCCGGGCCGGGTTCTGAAGTCCCCGGGCCGGCTTCGACTGCGGCGTTCTTGGAGTCGTTCGCAGGAATTCTCGTGCCGACTGCTGGGGCTCTTGAGTCGGATCCGACTTCTTCGGGGGGAGCCGGCACAAAGATGGAGTCTGATTTTGGTGAAGGCTTGACAGACGGCTTGAGGAGGCGCCAAAGGGTGACGCCAGATGGTATTGCTTGGCGGGTGGAGGCGATTCGTGCCAGGGCGTCTGCTTGGTCGTTGTCATTTCTTGGCACGTGAAAGAAATCGCACCCCTCAAAATATCCGTTGAGTTGCTGTACAAGGAAACGGTAGCTCGCCATGTTTGCATCCTTGGCGTCCCAGTCGCCAGATGACTGCTGGACCACCAAGTCGGAGTCGCCATAACACAGGATCCGGCGAATGCCGAGTTCTTTGGCAAGCCAGAGCCCGTGAATGAGCGCCTCATATTCAGCGACATTGTTGGAGGCGGCGAAGTGGATTTGCAGTGCATATCTGAGCTTGTCGCCTTTGGGGGAAGTGAGGACAACGCCGGCTCCCAAGCCGGTGTGCATCTTGGAGCCGTCAAAATGCATCCGCCAATGGGTGGAGTCGGGCGCTGGCGGCAGGTACTAGGTCTCGGCCCAGTCGACGAGGAAGTCGGACAGTGCTTGCGACTTGATGGCGGTGCGGGGCTGGTAGTAGATGGTGTAGGGAGCCAGCTCAATGGCCCATTTTGCCACTCGGCCAGAAGCATCTCGGCTTCCGATGATCTCGGCTAGTGGGGCTGTGCAAACCACAGTGATTGGATGCTCCTGAAAGTAAGGCTTCAGCTTCTTGGCGGCAAAGTGCACGCCGTAGCACATCTTCTGGTAGTGGGGGTAGTTCTGCTTGGAGGCCGACAGTACTTCGCTCAGGTAATATACCGGTCTCTGGATAGGTAGCGCCTTGCCTTCCTCCTTGCGCTCGACTACAATGACTGTGCTGACTACCCGGATGGTGGCGGCAATGTACAAGAGCATGGGCTCTTTGGGAGTCGGTGCCGACAGCACAATGGGAGTAGTCAACATTTTCTTTAATTGGAGAAAAGCTTCGTCCGCCTTGGGGTTCCACTCAAAAAAGGTTGTCTTCTTCATGAGCTGGTATAAAGGGAGAGCCTTCTCGCCCCGCCGACTGATGAATCGGCTGATGGACGCCAAGCAGCCGGTGAACTTTTGCACAGCAGTCGACTGGGTACCTTCATCCTCTCGATGGCCTTGATTTTGACAGGGTTGCACTCTATGCCGCATTCAGAAACCAGGAAGCCGAGGAGTTGGCCGGCTGGTACTCCGAAGACGCACTTCTCAGGGTTGAGCTTGATTTGGAATCGGCGCAAGTTCTCAAAGGTTTCCTTGAGGTCTTCCAGCAGTGTTCCACGCTTTTCCGTCTTCACCACCACATCATCTACGTAGACGTGGGCGTTTCTGCCGAGTTGCTTAAGGAGGCACTTCTGCATGCAACGCTGAAAGGTGGCGCCAGCCTTCCTCAAGCCGAACGTCATGGTCAGGTAGCAGAAGGCTCCAAACGGCGTGATGAAGGCGGTTTTCAGTCTATCACCCGGGTTCAGCTTGATCTGGTGATATCCCGAATATGCATCTAAGAAGCTCAACAGCTCGCATCCGGCTGTGGAGTCTATCACCTGATCAATTCTCGGCAGAGCGAATGGGTCCTTGGGGAAAGCTTTGTTGAGGCTTGTGTAGTCAATACACATCTGCCACTGCTTGTTCTTCTTCAGCACCAGGACCGGGTTTGCTAACCATTCTGGGAAAAACACTTCCATAATGAAGCCGGCTGCCAGGAGCCGGGCTATCTCTTCTCCAACAACTCTTCTCTTCTCTTCTGACAGGCGGCGCAAGGGCTTCCTGACGGGCTTCACATCAGATCGGACATGTAACTTGTGCTCGGTGAATTCCGTCGGTACACCTGGCATGTGTTTAGGGGACCATGCGAAGATGTCTCGGTTCTCATGGAGGAAATCTACGAGCTCGCCTTCTTATTTGCTGTCAAGGTTTGCACCTATGACAGCGTACCTCTCTGGGTGCTCCGGGTCCAAGGGTATCTTCTTTGTCCCTTTGGCCGGCTTGAACGAACCTTCAGCTTCAGACTCCTTGGGGTCGGGCGACATCTCGGGCTGCTTGCCGGCCATTGCCACAACCCTGTCAAGAAGCCGCCTCTCGGACGCGATCACCAGGGACTCGGCTAGCCGACTGCTTTTGGCCGCGCAAGCGGACGACTTTCTATAGTCGCCGGCTATGGTCAGAATTCCCTTGGAACTTGGCATCTTCATCTTGAGGTAGGCGTAGTGGGGGACCGCCATGAACTTGGCCAAAGTAGGTCGGCCAAGCAGCGCATGGTATGGGCTTTTGAGGTCCACCACTTCAAACCAAACTGGCTCTCGGCGAAAATGATCTTTGTCCCCAAAGAGGACGTCTATCAGGATCTTGCCGATTGGTGAGCACGAAAGGCCAGGAACAATGCCGTGGAACACAGTCCGGCTGCTCTGAAGCTGTCTTTGCTTGATTCCTAACTTCTCCATGGTATCCTTGTACAGAATGTTAATGCTACTGCCTCCATCTATCAGCACTCACGAGAAGCGAGCGGCCCTCCTATCCGTGGCAAAAGTGGCACCTAAGACCAGGGCGTAGGAGCCCGGACTCGGCATCACCTCTGGGTGATCAGCTCTGCTCCAACTGATAGGCTTCTTGGACCAGTGCATAAACTCTGGAGTACTTGATGCTACTGCGTTCACCTCTTGCTGCTGCTGCCGCCGGCTATGCCGATCGTCAGCCACACTGGTGAACACTACATAGGCTCCATGCTCTTCTGGGTACTCGTCTTGTATTGCGCCAACTGGCCTGACAGCCGGCTGCTGGAGCGGTGGTGGAGGCGGCGGCCCAGCAAGCGGGGGAGGCAGGAGGCCGTCTCCCTTGGCGATTCGGGTGAGCCAGTGGCATTTCCGGGTGGTGTGGTTCGACGGCTTGGCGCCGCTGTGGAACTTGTAGGGACCATCTAGAGTCTGCTCGTAGGAGAAAGCCGGCTGCCAAGCCGGCCTGCCGCCCTTCTGTTTCTTCGGAGCCGACTGTCCCTCAGGCTGCTGTTCTTCGATCGTGGCCACCTGCCGACTGCTGGAAGCCGGCTGAGGGGCTTTGCGCTTGTGATCGTTCTGATACGGGCGCCGGCTTGATTCTCCAGCTGGCGTCTTGGGAGCCGGCGTCAGTACTTTTCCGGAGGCGTCTACCCGGAGCTCGGTCTTCATTGAGGAGTCGGCCGTGGCGTACTTGTCCGCGATGACCAGTAGCTCGTCAAGGGTTACCGGCTCATCGCAGAGGAGTCGGTGCTTGAGGAGAGTGCCTTCGCGGCACCCGGCGGTGAAGTACTCTATGGCCTGGACCTCGTGCACTCCTTCGCAGGAGTTGCGGAGCTCGGCCCAACGCGTGAGGTAGTCGCGGATCGATTCGCTGGGCCCTTGTACGCACAAGGAGAGTTGTCGGGGCTTGGGAGCCCGCTTGTTTGTGCTGGTGAAGTTGCGTATAAAGGCTTCGGTGAAGTCTAGCCAGCTATTGATGATGTAAGGCTTGAGGCTGTTGAGCTAGGTGCGCGCCGTGCTTTGGAGCATCAGGGGGACATATTTCACGGCAACACGTCGATTGCCATTCGCTATGCGAACGGCGGTGGAGTAGTCGATCAACCAGTCTTCTGGCTTCACGGAGCCGTTGTACTTGGGCGTGTCTCTTGGGAGCGAGAACCCTTTGGGAAAGGGCTCATCGCGGATGCAGGGGCCAAAACACGGCGGGCCGACATCATCTTCTTCTTCCAGGGCCAGAGATCGCGCTAGGCGGTCGATCCGATGGCGGGCATCATTCTCGCCGACTCCTTCGCGGCGACCAAGTCGGCCGCTGAGAGTCGGATGCTCGACAGGCGGCGGGGTAGGATATCTTTCCCCGCGAGGCGGAGGAGGCGGAAAGTCGCCTCGTCGCTCCACTCCTAGGGGGCGGCCTTCTGCGTCGCGCTCGATGGTAATACGAGTCCGGCTGCGGCTAGCAGCCGACTCCTTCTCTTGTCTCGCACGGGCGCCACCCGCAGTCGGCGTACGCGACGTCGCGCCGTGCTCTCGGCGAGGGGGGCTTCCAGCTCGGACGTCGGCTTCATGCCGGGTTGCGGCCGCATCAATCAGCTGCTGGATGCGTCTAGTCATGTAGGGGAGCTCGTCGGCCCCCAGTCCGTTTAGCTCATCAACGATCGACTGGGCGGCGCGTAGGTTCTCGAGGGGCGTGGCGTAGACCGGGCGGTCTGCTCCCAACATGCTGACGATAGCCGCGCCGCGTTTCTTGACGACGCCGACTCGGCTTGGCCCTTCTGGAGGCGGCGTGCCGAAGGCGGCGCGGTCGACTTCGCGCTGGTGGGCCTCCGTGAGGCGTCTCATGGTGGCAATCTTCTAGCCCTCCGCAAGGAGGGCAAAGGCGGCGTGCCTCCAGCGCTTCGGCGTCAGCGTCCGTCGGGATGGGGGCGGACAGATCGTGCAAAGTGGCCTACAGGGCGTCGCGGGCGTTCTCGTCGGAGGCGGTGCCGTGGCTGATGATGAGCACTTCGGTGATGGTGCTGCCGCCACTGTCGGCTCGTGGGAGAGGATCGTCGAAGACGATTACGTCGGAGGGAAGGCGTCGAGCGACGCGGTGTCAGAATCGACAAGCATCGGGTCGGTGGAACCGACCAACTCCAAGTCCGCGGTAGGCTCGCCGGAGACGTGGAGTTGGTCGAGGAGGCTGACGAGGCAGCGCTCGGGGCAGCCTGTGCCCGCAACAGATGCGGGCTCGTCGGAGATGTGAGCCTCGCCGAGAAGATCGGCGAGGCCGCTCGCTGCGCAGGCGTCGTCGACGCTTTGCAGCGCGTCGGGGCAAACGCCATCGGGCGTGCCGGGCTGGCTACGCTGGCTGGGGAGGAAGAGGGTTCCCGTCCAAAGCAGGTCTCCGGACGGCGGTGCACCATGCACCAAATGTCGGGGGTTGGATGCGACATATGCCAAAGGATGGCTTATCATGGTGGGGGCAAGTAGAACGTCGCCGGTGCCTGGAAACGGGATGAGGCGAAGGCATGCATGCCGGCGAATCTTACCCAGCTTCAGGGCTCTCCGTGGAGATAACACCCCTACTGCTGCTCTGCGGGGTCTCCGCATGATCACTATGGCAAAGTGAGTACAAGGTTGCTCCTTGAGCTGTTTTCCGGAGGTAGGAGAAGGTGAGGCTAGCTCCCTCCTTCCTATATGATCTGGTCTAGTTTAAGAGGAGCGATCCCCCATGCATGGGTGCCCCGAGGGGCTTATATAGGCCCGCCCCCCAGGGATACAATGGTAATCCGGCTGGGCGTGGGTCCCAGTCGTGTGTCTCTTAGGCCGCCGTCTTCTCCGCCGACTGCTGGGGCCCTGCCGACGGGCCTGGTACTGTAGTCGTGCCTCTAATGACGTTGGCTTGGTCATGGGGTCGTGGCAACAGTGCCACCGCCTGACGGGCGATCACTGTGCCATTCCCCGTCTTGTCTGGTTAATGGCGTGTGGGGCCCGTTGGAGGGGCTGGCCGACTCCCGGGGGCCGACTCCCAACGGGTCCGTCTTGTGGCGCTCTCGCCGTCTTCTGTACCCCCGCTGACGGGTGGGACCCGCCGTCTCTGGGCCGTACAGGCAAGCCGACGTGGGCACAGTGCGTCGCGCACGGGGGCTGAGGTCAGGGCAGGCATGGCAACAGTGTCGCGCCGGATGGAGATCTCCATCGATACGGCGCACTGTAGCCATGCCAGCCCTTCGTAAGCGGGAGGAGGATGGGCCATGCGGTGGCCGTACCCCGTCCCGTCCATCGTGGCGAAGGCAGGAGGTAGTCGGAGTCGTGGGCCGACTCCCCATAGCCGGCTTCTCTGGAAGCCGCCAACAGGAGTCGGCTTATCTTGAAGTCGTCCCTGGGACTCGGCCGCCAGGGACAGTCGGAGTCGCGGGCCGACTTCCCATAGACGGCTTCTCTGGAAGCCGCCAACAAGAGTCGGCTTATCTCGAAGCCGTCCCTGGGACTTGGCAGTGAGGGACAGTCGGCGGCCTTGCCGCCGACTCCCAGGAGGCAGCTCCTTATCGCGGAGTCTTGAGGGGCGCAGTCTGCCCCGATGTTTTGAAAGGTTCTGGAGCTCGGGTTAGCCTACCCATGGCCCATTACTCCGACACTACAGCTCCATCAGTATCCAATTTCATGACATTGGCCGGTGAGGGAAGCCATCACTGCTAGTTATCAACTTGTCTCGCCGTCTTTGGGTGTTGATCTCCTTTCGGAAGCTGCTCCAACTCATTAAGATACGAATCCACAAATGATATTGTTCTATATGGGCCCTGAAAAATAGCTTCGTGAATTGCCTTGCGCCACAGTGTCACAGCTAGCTTGGTGAAGCTACCGTGGCTCAAGGATTCATTGAGTTCAAACAACCAATGTTTTGCTCTAGACTCCACATTTTCCGAGATACAAGGTCTGCATCTGATAATGCCCATGTGAACCTTGACGTTGTGCACGACAAGAGTGCGGAAGGACGTGGATGTCGCCTAGAGGGAAGTGAATAGGCATTTTAAAACAATTATGGTTTAGCTTGAACAAATGCGGAATAAAACTAGCATTTAATTTGTCAAACACAAAGACTAAGCAATGTACTAATATGTATCCTAAATTATATAGTAGTATGCCCGTGCGTTGCCACGGGCTTCTGAAATATATTGCTAAAGGTTTATAAAATAATCCATATAAAATATCACAGGAAGAAACAATATAGCATGGACACAATTGCATAATAATTGAAGTCTACTTCACTTGTAATGTAAACTGATAACAAAAAGGAAAATTGACGATGTATACACATAAATCGATGATCCAACTAAAAATATATTACAAATTATTCAAATCTACTTGATGCGCTTAAGAAATTCTCGCACAATATCAAGAAAGTTTTTTTCTTCATTCGCACCATGCTTGAGCAAGTATAATAAAAACTGTTTTCTCAACTCATATCCATCATGCAAAAACAATAGTAAAACGCTCATGCGTTGCTACGGGCTGCTGCGGACAACAATGCATATAAATGAATCAGAGAAACAATTAAAGTCGTATTCAACATCTAAGCTTATTTTTTTCCTCATACGTCCGAATGTGTTCGGACATCAAACGGGCTACTACAACCATCTTGATAGTCCGGGTGCCCCAAATCCGGCCCATATGTAAGAAAGAAATGTTGTTATCCAGACTATTTGTGATGTTATTTCCAACATGTGAACCAACGCAAAACCCCACCACCACGACACACCCTCTCCTTTTCTCATCGGACCCTCCCCTTTCTGCTCTGTTTCCTACCGTAGTGGGTGACGTCTGCCTCACTTTCACCACGACACCCTCTCTCCTTCACACCATACTTCCTCATAGACCGTTAAGGAGGAGTCCCCCGTAATGCTTGCCCCGCTCTCCGCCATGATCCCATCCCCCGTGTCCGTGTGTTTTCACCACTGCCATCAAGAGGGAGGAGGTATTGCGCCGCATGTGGCGCCCCCAAAGCCAAGAATGCAATTTTTTAAGTAAACATACCAAACCCAACCTCCGCCCCGCTCACTCTTATCACAAAATCCATCAACTTGTATTTTAAGTGAGCCGGTGATCAACATCGTCGTGGCCGGCCAGCAGCAAGGGATAAGGGCGGCAACCACCTTTCCATCTTAGTGCTAGTACCTCCTGGTTCTATACTAGACCCACCCTTCATCCCGGGCTCTACAATGATAGGTCCACACTCATGTGTTCTCATGGAAAAGAAAGCTATGCATAAAAATGTTCGTCCAGAGCATGAAAAATGTCAATGGTTCTCTCCTCTTACATCCTCGCGCGCACATGCCTGATTCAATTAGATATTAGTGAATAAACCAAATAGATAATTAAATGACATGTCTGAAGCACACACACACACACACAACACACAACACATAACACACACTATATATACATGGTAATACTATTCATCACCCAGGGTGGAGTATAAGTTATTCTTCACCCGAGGTAATATTACAATTGGTTCATAAATAAATTTCATTTTGTTTACAGAGGGAATACGTTAGTAGTCTTTTTAGAGATACATGAGTATTTATTCCTAGTAATAGCAATTAGCAATTTAGCATAGTACAACCATAATCTTGGAGCCGTCTATCATTTCAGTAATAGGTAGTTGCTATAAATGCAATTATGATGACTGTGTTAAGAATTTGCACAGAGGAACCCTTTTACAAACTGAACAAAATAACAAGTCAATCCCATCCACACTGCAACTGATTCATGCATTAAGGAATGGCACACAAAGTAAATAGGAATCCAAACTAACAACAAGGGACGACAACATGGATGCTATCTTATTCCTTTCCAGGATAGCAACCATATCCGTCGGGATGCATGAAATAGTCCTATTCTTTACAACTTTATAAAAAGCTAAATTTAATCCAAAAATAATTATGAAGAGAGGCTAGTAAGTAAAACTAAGTCATGACTAAACTATTGAAGGGAGAAAATGATTGTTTATTTTCAAAGATGAATAACCCAGTATAATAAACAGTGGCATTGTGCAAGCATCGATAGCAATACAAATAGCAGTAGCCTCTCAATCCTTTGCTATCTCTCTAAATCTCTCTACTACTCTCTTTTATTCCTCTCCCAAGACCACACACGGCAGCAACAGCACGCTCAATCTCTCTTCTTCCTCCCAAAATCAGTAGCCAATCTCTCTTCTTCCTCTCAAATCGAACATCAATAGCCCAGGCACCGCCGACCACCACACCTATCACCTTCCGCAACCGCCTGGTCGTAACTGCTGCTGTTAGCGGGCGTGTGTCGGAGGAAATCAGGCTGCCCCAGCTATAGGTTGAATTGCCCGTTTATTACTGAACCAGAAAATTACATATTTTATATTTGATCAGCAACCTCCTTGGATCATCAAGAAAATAGCTTAGCTTGCCCAGAAGACATGTAAATTGCTAGACGTGTTCAAACTATTATCTACATGAATCTAGACGTGTTGTTGAGGAATATATGAAAATGATACATGGTAGAAGTCATAACTCTATCCCAATTATCAACTTTTTGTACTTCACATACAAATTTAATTGATAAGAAATAAACTAATCAATGTAGGCAAAAAAATTACAAAAAAGTCTATCGGTTAATGTTCTCTTCATCCACCATGACCTACTCTGTTTTCCTGCAAAATCCACAACAACAAAACTAATCTTTGTTTCTATGATGCATGACATTGAATAGATAGCACAAGTGGTCAACCGAATAGTCATCTCACGATCCAAGTGGCCAAGCCCTTCTTCCATCTCCTCCCGCCCGGTTAATCACATGCAAGATCTTTATATATAGTTAGAAGCAGATGCATTTCTAGAACAATTTAATCAATATAACATTACTATGTATTTCTTTTCTCTTTATCCCTTCTTCCCCCTCCTCCCGCCCGGTTAATCTTCTCTAATTATTTGTCAGTTTTCTTGTCAAGCTTCTAGAAAAAAATTCAAAATGCTCACATGAAAGAGAAAATCGATTATTTTAGAGTGGCAACGAAAATTGAAAGATGAGACGATATCTTGATAATAATATGTGCAGATCCACTTGTGCGACTGCTTGGGTCATTGTTCAAATACATTCCCCAAATGGGCTTTCTGTTCATGGATCACAATTCAACACTTGCATTACACTTGAAATGGATTTAATCAGTCAAGAATTGTTTAATCACAAAGCATGGCCGACAGTTCGAGTAGTCAAAGGTGATGATATACGAAATTAATAATAATATAGAGCAATTATAATGCCTTGGGTATAACTTCAAAACTATCCCGCAGATCTAGGTTGATCCTTAATGGCACTTATACACAATAGTAAGTTATTTTACTATAGAAATTATAAAAAAGTGATTTGACTACAGTGATTTATTAAAAATATGCTATTATGAGGATCAGATGTGCTCAAACAAAGTTTTCAACCTTATCAAATTCTGAACGAGCAACAGATTGACACTTACCTACTTTTTTTTTATTATGAAAACACGAAGATAGTCTTGCCCACACATATTTGGGATTTTATCGGTGGATGCAATCAATGTACAAGTCTTCTATTTCTTGGATCAGGCCCAGTCTACATTTTTATCGGTGAAGCTTGTATTTGTTTCTTTTTCGAGAAATGTATGTGCATAAATTGATATCAGAATTATCAAAGTTCAAGATGTGGGAATTATATATATTTCCGGCTATGTTCAACTTTTTTGAAAAATATATTTTTTTATCGGTGAAGCTTGTATTTGTTTCTTTTTCGAGAAATGTATGTGCATAAATTGATATCAGAATTATCAAAGTTTAAGATGTGGGAATTATATATATTTCCGGCTATGTTCAACTTTTTTGCAAAAAATATTTTGTCCCATGGCAACGCATGGGCATTGAGCTAGTGAAAAACAAAATAGCCATACACATTCCTGCAATTTTTTAAATTAATAATATAAAGAATATAGTGATAACAAAAATAAATGTTTCTATTATGAATTCATTACCCGTCTATACTCGTTGGAATACCAAACGGAAGTAAACGTTGTCATTTAGATATAGCGGAATTCCAACCAGACAGCTTTATTTCAAGTGCTTCTTTGAAATCCCTTGCAAAACTTTGCATGTCTTCCAACATTCATCATCTACTCCCTCCTAAAAGTTATAGGGAGATAAGTTTTAGGGTTAGGGCTGGTTGCAATAACCTTTAACTCCTCAAAATTTGAGTTGAACTTGGAGTGTCTTTTGAGGACTTAAAATTTAGGGAAGCGCTATAGATGCCCTTACTTCTCAGATTACATTTCCAAATTTAATCAATACAATTGATGTTCTTTATACTACCATGACAGATGATAATAAATAGATTAGAATTTTCTCCCAAAAAACTAGATTATGGAGCTCCACCACCTACTGACCAGTACCCCATTGAGGAATATATTTTATTTATAAATTTCTTAAAATCATTCTGAGTGCCTTAATAAACTTGGTAGTAAATTTCAAATGCATGAACTTTTTCGAAATTTCACAGATACTTTTTCTGAACTTTATAAAAACAAATAAATATATGAAGATTTCAAAAATTTAGGTTTTTTTGAAAATAAACATATGAACATTTTATTTTTATAGTTTCACGAGCATATTTTCATTAATATATTTAATTAAATCATAAAACCGACATAACAAAGAAACCGAAAGAAGGAAAAAATATAGAAAACAAATAGAGAGCTCCAAATTGGGCCGTTCTACCATGCCCGCGCCTGTGCCGACTGGCAAGCAGGGTTTAGTTGACAGTGCCCGTGGGCGACTTGGCCCAGCCCAGTCCACTGCATTTTTTTGGTTTTTTGGGTTTTCCCATCGGTTTTCACTTTTTTCTGTTCTTCTACTTTGGTTTTTTCTCTATGTTTTTTCTTAATTTTTCTGCACTTTTCCTTTTTTCTATACTATAAATATTTTTCAGTCTACAGCAAAAAAAATGAAAAACTATATAAAGTCCACTTATTTTTTAATATATATGAATTTTTCTCTCAATATTCAGTGAATAATTTTAAAAAGAAACTAAAACTTCCTTTAATGTATGATGAACTATTTTTAATATACACTAAACATCTGTAAATACACACTAGCCTTTTTCTAAGCACAAAGTGAACATTTTACATAGAAAGCGATGAGAAACAACTGAAGAGAAAAAAGAATCCAATAAGCCGTCTTTTGGGGAAAAACGAAAAGGAAGAGGGAAAACATTAAAAACGGAAATACTAACGCCCACACGTGTGGGCGTTTGCATCTCGCCCACACACGTGGATCCACATCTGTTTATGGTTGCACGAATCTTGGCATGTTTGTGGTGCCACGTAGGACTGGGCTGGTGTGCGGGCATTCATCCGGTCGCCCACACGTCCGTTTCACCACACGGGAGGACCGATGTGTGGGCGTTTAGCAGTTCACCCACACTTCCGTTTTCATTCACGCACAAGGACTGGTGTGTGGGCATTTGTCATCTCGCCCACACGTTCGTCTCCTCTTCCACATCCAAAGTTGACAGTTGTCATGTGTTTTGCAGTGTACATGGCAACTACCCTAGTGTGCTTGTAAGCAGATGGCAACTCTTTTTATTTTACCCGAACATGTCAGTTGTCATGTGTTTTGCAAGGTCCATGGCAACTGCCCTAGTGTGCTTGTAAGAAGATGGCAACTCTCTCTTTACCCGACACATGTTATTTTGCCATGTCTCTTTGTAGCGCTACACGGCAACTGCCTAGTGTTAGTAGGTGGCAACTCCTAAGGTTTTCAAATCATGGCAACTGTAGTAAACTAAATCATACATGGAACTGCCTAGTGTTAGTAGGTGGCGACCCCTAAAGTTTTCAAATCATGGCAACTATAGTAAACCAGACCATACATGACAACAGCTGCAATTGTCCAAAATGGCATCTGGCACTTGACCTGATATGACAACTGCAGTTGAGCAACCATGGCAACTGTAGTTGTTCGACATGGCAACTGTAGTTCAGCGACATGGCAACTGCAGTTAAACGGACATTGAAGAGGATCCGGATCATGGCAACTGCGGGGACGCGTGGTGACTGTCACGCGGGGCGTGCGGGACCGTGAGGTAGGTGGCTGAGAGAGGTCGTGTGGGCGTTATCCATTTTGCCCACACATAGACGTGTGAGATGGACCGTGAGGAAAAAAAAGGCGTGTGGGTGCTAGTTGTTTTGCCCACACATAGGCGTGTGGGCTGATCCTCTTAGACATCACACAAAACGTGTGGCCAGATTACTTAACGCCCACACGTGTGGGTGTTATCGGCGTCCTTAAAAAAATGCCCAAGTGAGTTTTTGCCATAATGGACCAGCCAATTTTGCTCTCGCTAGCAGGCACCGGTTGGAGTTTGTTAC
>NW_021204911.1:0-1053 GCF_002162155.2 Triticum dicoccoides
GTGTCAAGTAACTCCGAATATTGAGTAAAGCGATTGCCAGGGGAGCGTACGTATACACGGTGTAGAAATATGTGGAGCTGGGTTGGCTATATATGGTAGCAAAAGATTAGCAATAATCAATTCAGAGATGCAATGTTGAATAAACGCTCAACGACGGTACTGTGCTGGTCCTAGGCTAGACCAAACTAGAGACGCGAGCCTAGAACACTAATGAGGTCACGTCGTAGCACAACTAGCATCAATAAAGGATATGAAGTAGCTCTGGACAGCAAGATATAAGTGAAGATCACAATAGCAGTAGACCTATTTAGAAGCTGATGTTGAGGTGCCAAATACTGAACTAGCTTCTACAACTATTTAGATGCGGCTCGTTGCTAGCTTTCATATGAGTACTCGCGGAGCCAAAACAGACTTCATATGAAGAAGTTATGCCTGTTTTACTGAACAGTGCACAAAACAGATTCCAATCCGAATTCAACTACAAGATTGAGTCTAGATAGATCCAAATTTTGTTTTTTTTTCTCCTCTCTTTTTTTTTCTCACACTTTTTTTTTTCTTTTCCTTTCTTTTTTTTTCTCTGACTTTTTTTTTACTTTTTTTTCTCTCGTTTTTTTTCTCTATCTTTTTTTTCTCTCTCCCTCTTTCCAAAACAAACTAGATAAGATGCAGATTGGATCAAGCGAAGATGGGAACGATCTCAACTATGATTATGACAATGAACGGTGGGTAGCACGTGGAGGAAATTGATGGATGGGTGGTGGACAGCGGAAGGGATAATGATGCAGCGGCGACGTGACTAATGTGAACAGAACTCGAAACTCTAAACGACCTAGACACTAAGACCAGCAACTCGACACGACGATGCAACCGATAATTCAACTATGCAAGCAATGAAAAGAAAATTGCAAAGGCTCAGACTGGCTTGGACAAAGGATGAATAGATCTAACTCTTTTTTGTGGATTTTTCTTGGACAATAGGTAAGAAAATAAATCTAATCTAGGAAAACTGGAAATTCTCACCGAGCAACCTGAAAACTGATACCACTTGATAGA
>NW_021204912.1:0-1122 GCF_002162155.2 Triticum dicoccoides
GGTTCAGTTCATCAAAAAAGTGATTTTCCGGTTTGGCTTTCCACACAGTATCATCACAGATAATGGTATCAATTTGTCCAAGGGTGCCATGAAGGAGTTCTGCGAACGGGAGCACATCCGGCTTGACGTTTCATCAGTGGCACACCCACAGTCCAATGGTCAAGCAGAGAGGGCTAATCAAGAGATCTTGAGAGGCATCAAGCCCCGGCTTATGGTTCCTCTGCAGAGAACGCCGGGTTGTTGGGTAGAAGAGTTACCATCTGTGTTATGGAGCATCAATACTACACCCAACAGATCAACAGGATACACGCCGTTCTTCATGGTCTACGGAGCGGAGGCGGTTCTCTCGAGTGATATCCGTCATGACTCACCTCGTGTGGCGGCTTATGTTGAAGCGGACAACAAGACAGCACGGCAAGACGCTTTGGACCTGTTGGATGAAGAACGTGACATAGCAGCCACCCGCTCGGCGATTTACCAACAGGATCTTCGTCGTTATCACAGTCGCCGAGTCAGAACCAGAACCTTTCAAGAAGGAGATTTCGTGCTTCGGCTCATCCAAGATCACACTGATATGCATAAGCTATCCCCACCTTGGGAGGGACCTTTCGCGGTCAGCAAGAATCTGCACAATGGGTCATACTATCTGATCGATATTCAAGAGCATAAAGACTCACGTACATCAGAGGAGGAGACCAACAGGCCATGGAACATAGCTCATCTTCGGCCTTACTATACCTGAGCCATTGGCTCTACTTATGTACATATTACGACGATGTATATATTATGATTAAATATAATAAACCGGAACCTCACCTAAGTGGGGTATCTGTCCTTTTACATCATGTGTGGTTACACAGAGTTGTTCTAAAGCGGCCTCCGGTTTACCCCTTGAGTTAGCTTTTCAAAAGCATCATGTTATATCACTTGGGGGCTTGGTCGTGTCCGAACCAATGCAACACCTCTTGATAGGCGAGAGCCACCAGATCACTTGGGGACTTGGTCACGTCTGAACCAGTCACGCCTCTTGATCGGCCTAAGGCCACAGAATCACTTGGGGGCTTGGTCGAACCCGAACCATTGCCACGCCTCTTGATCGGCATAAATGCCACGGTTTCATTT
>NW_021204913.1:0-3975 GCF_002162155.2 Triticum dicoccoides
GGCTCTCGTGGGCCACCCGTAAGGCGGTTGACGCTCTTCTTTTGCCGCAAGAAAGCTAATTTTACAAGAAAAATCTGGGAGAAAGATTCACCCCAATCGGAGTTACGGATCTCCAGATATAAAGGAAACGGTGAAGGGGTAGAATCAGAGAACGCAGAAACAGAGAGATAGATCCAATCTCGGAGGGGCTCTCGCCCCTCCAAGCCATGGGAGCCAAGGACCAGAGGGGAAACCCTTCTCCCATCTAGGGAGGAGGTCAAGGAAGAATAAGAAGAAGGGGGCCTTTCTCCCCCTTGCTTCCGGTGGCGCCGGAGCGCTGCCGGGGGACATCATCATCACCGCGATCTTCACCAACACCGCCGTCATCTTCACCAACATCTCCATCACCTTCCCCCATCTATATCCAGTGGTCCACTCTCCCGCAACCCGTTGTACCCTCTACTTAAACATGGTGCTTTATGCTTCATATTATTTTCCAATGATGTGTTGCCATCCTATGATGTCTGAGTAGATTTTCGTTGTCCTATCGGTGATTGATGAATTGCTATGATTGGTTTGCGTTGCATGTTTTATTATTGGTGCTGTCCTATTGTGCCCTCCGTGTCACGCAAGCGTGAGGGATTCCTGCTGTAGGGTTTGCAATATGTTTATGATTTGCTTATGGTGTGTGGCGTGAGTTACAGAAGCACAGACCCGAGTAAGTAGGTTGTTTACGTATGGGGTAAAAGGGGACTTGATGCTTTAATGCTATGGTTGGGTTTTACCTTAATGAATCTTTAGTAGTTGCGGATGCTTGCTAGAGTTCCAATCATAAGTGCATATGATCCAAGTAGAGAAAGTATGTTAGCTTATGCCTCTCCATCAAATAGAATTGCAATAGTGATTACCGGTCTAGTAACATAGTCAATTGCTTAGGGGCAATTTCACAACTCCTACCACCACTTTTCCACACTCGCTATATTTACTTTAGTTGCTTCTTTATTTAAACAGCCCTTAGTTTATATTTACGCGTTCTTTATTATCTTGCAAACCTATCCTATCACTCCTACAAAGTACTCCTAGTTTCATACTTGTTCTAGGTAAAGCGAACATCAAGCGTGCGTAGAGTTGTATCGGTGGTCGATAGAACTTGAGGGAATATTTGTTCTACCTTTAGCTCCTCGTTGGGTTCGACACTCTTACTTATCGAAAGAGGCTACAACTATCCCGTATACTTGCGGGTTATCACTACACTGTGAAGATGGCGCACCGTGCTCTCATGACTCAGAAAGAGCTCATTGCTCTAGAGGAAGGGACGGCTACCGGAACCTCAAAGGATGATACACAGTTGTGGAAATCCCTATGGAAATTGAATGTCATCCCAAAAGTTAGAGTGTTCTGGTGGAGGGTTCTACGTGGAATTATCCCAGATGAGGCCACTCTCAACTATCGACATATTGCAGAGATTCGTCGATGCAAATTTTGTCTGGCTATGGACGAAAATCTGGAGCATGCACTCATACATTGTTCACATGCAAAACGCTTCTGGGAAGAAGCATGTGCTTGGTTTGGTCTCAGATTGCCTCATCTTCATCCAGATTCATGGGCACGGGATATCACATGTGATCCTCGGTTTACTGATGATGACCGCGCTAAGATCACCACTATAATGTGGTCTATATGGCACTCTCGGAGCCGGATTAAGTATGGCGAGGAGGGAGGGATCCTACAACAACGATTAGGGCCACCAAGGAAGCGATCGCCCTCCTTCATCTACCACGACGAGACGCAATGATCCTGCCTGGATTCGGTTGGAGACCACCAGATGATGATGTCATCAAGATCACTACGGACGGTGCCTTAATCATAGTAGATGGCAGGGGCGGTGTGGGAGGGGTGGCTCGATCCTCTTCATCGCTCCTGGGAACATGGTGCAAGCCATACTTGGGCATCTCTGATCCCTTGATTATGTAGGGTTTATCACTACGAGATGGAGTTCGTTTCGCTTCTCTTCTACGATTCTCGCACGTGGTAATGGAAGTTGATTGCTTGGAGATGGTGACGCTCTAGAACACTCGCCACAATTCTCGTTCAATTATGTCTCCTTTATTGTTAGAGATAGGAGAGCTATGTAATAATTTTACTTTGTTTCTTATTCAGCATGTAAACATGTCAGCTGACCTCCCGATGCATCTTTGTGCAAAGCATGCTTGCACTTTGAATGTGACCGAGAGCTGGCTTCAGGAGACTCCTAGATTTTTGGTGACCAGCCTATTGGCTGATTGTCCAAAGAATGCTTTCATATGAATAAAGCTCGATGTTTTCCCCGCAAAAAAAAAAGTACAAGTCACGTAAAAACCGACATGACAAAACTGAAAAGATAGCAGAACATCTCTGAGCTTGACACCAACGCCCGTCACCTGCCTCTGGCACCATCATAACAACCATCGAAGAAAAGAATGACAGATCACCTCCTCATCCGAAATACTTGTAGCCAAAGAAACTAATGCTAGTTCCGCTAACTACAAGTATTTCGGTACGGAGTACAAGTGACTTATTTACAAATAAAAAAGTGAACGCTTATTTCTTTTTTTTCATTGGTTTCAATTTTTTTGGTGGCTTACTGGGGAGAAAAAACATGTCGAGACGCGTCAAAAAAATAGAATATGTCGAGAAAACCGATACGCTGCCCCGAGGTCACATGGGGGTGGCAAGTAGTAATCTCCAACTCCACCTCCTTCGATTTTTTAAAGCGGAGTTCATCCTGCTTCTCATTTTGTATTGCGAGGGAACCTTGCTCCGTGAAACGGGCTCCTCTGAGCTGCACGTTTGGGCCGGCTCCAGCGTGGAGCCGATGAAGCTGGGAGCGGGAGAAGATCTGAAAGGCTCAAAATAAGTGGTCGGGAGAGGAGTCGACGAGATGTCGCCCACACTCTTCAGAACCCTATCCTCCTTCGCCATGTCATGCTTCTTGGCTATATGCTTCAGCTGGCCATGTTGCAGCATCACAAAGTCTAATTCCAAACGAGAACCATCACAATATAAATGAAAGGTCTTGTATATACCTTAGGAACTACTCATGCACTTGTGAGTCTTTTATAGCTCTTAGAAGCTCTTTTCATACTTAGGGTCCATTTAGCTTTCTGAGGAGGCCGATCCCTTTGAAGGTCTTGGTGTTGTTCGCCTCACGAGGCTTGGCCCCTCGCGAGGTTCTTGAGTTGTTGTTGAAGCTGGATCATACCAGGCTGTCGATGGAGCCATGCCGTGGGCTGCAGGCAGGCAAGTCTGGGTACCCCCGTATCCAGAATGCCGATAGTAGGCCCCGGGCCCAAGGCGCGCTCGGACTTGGATTCTAGGCGAAGCGAAAGGGAAAGTGCAGAGCGCCGCAGGCCCTAACCGCCTGCGGCCTTGGTCAATGCATGGAGATTGATGGGACGTGGCATCTCTGCTTCCCCACTCTGCCTCGACAATCGTTCCTGGTTTACAAAAAGGCTGACACCCTTCATTGCATTCCTTTCGTCTTGCTCCAGATCCCCTTCTCTCCCTACGCCTGAAAAATCCTCCAGATCTGCCAACTTTCTCCGCCAAGCTCTCACCAGATGGCCACCGACAAGGCTAAAGCTCCAGTCTCAGTTGCAGGCTCTGCCGCTTGGTTCGAGCCTGCCCTAAGCGCACCCACCATTATCGAAGAGAAGCATCACACTGCGCTTATCTTGACGGCAAGCAATGATAGTGAGGGGGGGAGACGGTGCTCCGGGTTGGCTCTGCCAAGCCAGATTCCTCGAGCAGCACCTTCTACCCCTTCTTCCTGCAAACAACGTCTATGCTAGGTTCATCCCTCCTTTCTCCCGCTTCTTCTATGCTGTCCTCTACCATTATGGGATCCACGCCCTCCATCTTCATCCCAATTTCGTCCTCCTCTTATCAATCTTCGCCTTCTATTGCGAGGCGTTCGTGGGGGTGATGCCCTCCGTCATGCTGCTTCGCCACTTCTTC
>NW_021204914.1:0-3975 GCF_002162155.2 Triticum dicoccoides
GGCTCTCGTGGGCCACCCGTAAGGCGGTTGACGCTCTTCTTTTGCCGCAAGAAAGCTAATTTTACAAGAAAAATCTGGGAGAAAGATTCACCCCAATCGGAGTTACGGATCTCCAGATATAAAGGAAACGGTGAAGGGGTAGAATCAGAGAACGCAGAAACAGAGAGATAGATCCAATCTCGGAGGGGCTCTCGCCCCTCCAAGCCATGGGAGCCAAGGACCAGAGGGGAAACCCTTCTCCCATCTAGGGAGGAGGTCAAGGAAGAATAAGAAGAAGGGGGCCTTTCTCCCCCTTGCTTCCGGTGGCGCCGGAGCGCTGCCGGGGGACATCATCATCACCGCGATCTTCACCAACACCGCCGTCATCTTCACCAACATCTCCATCACCTTCCCCCATCTATATCCAGTGGTCCACTCTCCCGCAACCCGTTGTACCCTCTACTTAAACATGGTGCTTTATGCTTCATATTATTTTCCAATGATGTGTTGCCATCCTATGATGTCTGAGTAGATTTTCGTTGTCCTATCGGTGATTGATGAATTGCTATGATTGGTTTGCGTTGCATGTTTTATTATTGGTGCTGTCCTATTGTGCCCTCCGTGTCACGCAAGCGTGAGGGATTCCTGCTGTAGGGTTTGCAATATGTTTATGATTTGCTTATGGTGTGTGGCGTGAGTTACAGAAGCACAGACCCGAGTAAGTAGGTTGTTTACGTATGGGGTAAAAGGGGACTTGATGCTTTAATGCTATGGTTGGGTTTTACCTTAATGAATCTTTAGTAGTTGCGGATGCTTGCTAGAGTTCCAATCATAAGTGCATATGATCCAAGTAGAGAAAGTATGTTAGCTTATGCCTCTCCATCAAATAGAATTGCAATAGTGATTACCGGTCTAGTAACATAGTCAATTGCTTAGGGGCAATTTCACAACTCCTACCACCACTTTTCCACACTCGCTATATTTACTTTAGTTGCTTCTTTATTTAAACAGCCCTTAGTTTATATTTACGCGTTCTTTATTATCTTGCAAACCTATCCTATCACTCCTACAAAGTACTCCTAGTTTCATACTTGTTCTAGGTAAAGCGAACATCAAGCGTGCGTAGAGTTGTATCGGTGGTCGATAGAACTTGAGGGAATATTTGTTCTACCTTTAGCTCCTCGTTGGGTTCGACACTCTTACTTATCGAAAGAGGCTACAACTATCCCGTATACTTGCGGGTTATCACTACACTGTGAAGATGGCGCACCGTGCTCTCATGACTCAGAAAGAGCTCATTGCTCTAGAGGAAGGGACGGCTACCGGAACCTCAAAGGATGATACACAGTTGTGGAAATCCCTATGGAAATTGAATGTCATCCCAAAAGTTAGAGTGTTCTGGTGGAGGGTTCTACGTGGAATTATCCCAGATGAGGCCACTCTCAACTATCGACATATTGCAGAGATTCGTCGATGCAAATTTTGTCTGGCTATGGACGAAAATCTGGAGCATGCACTCATACATTGTTCACATGCAAAACGCTTCTGGGAAGAAGCATGTGCTTGGTTTGGTCTCAGATTGCCTCATCTTCATCCAGATTCATGGGCACGGGATATCACATGTGATCCTCGGTTTACTGATGATGACCGCGCTAAGATCACCACTATAATGTGGTCTATATGGCACTCTCGGAGCCGGATTAAGTATGGCGAGGAGGGAGGGATCCTACAACAACGATTAGGGCCACCAAGGAAGCGATCGCCCTCCTTCATCTACCACGACGAGACGCAATGATCCTGCCTGGATTCGGTTGGAGACCACCAGATGATGATGTCATCAAGATCACTACGGACGGTGCCTTAATCATAGTAGATGGCAGGGGCGGTGTGGGAGGGGTGGCTCGATCCTCTTCATCGCTCCTGGGAACATGGTGCAAGCCATACTTGGGCATCTCTGATCCCTTGATTATGTAGGGTTTATCACTACGAGATGGAGTTCGTTTCGCTTCTCTTCTACGATTCTCGCACGTGGTAATGGAAGTTGATTGCTTGGAGATGGTGACGCTCTAGAACACTCGCCACAATTCTCGTTCAATTATGTCTCCTTTATTGTTAGAGATAGGAGAGCTATGTAATAATTTTACTTTGTTTCTTATTCAGCATGTAAACATGTCAGCTGACCTCCCGATGCATCTTTGTGCAAAGCATGCTTGCACTTTGAATGTGACCGAGAGCTGGCTTCAGGAGACTCCTAGATTTTTGGTGACCAGCCTATTGGCTGATTGTCCAAAGAATGCTTTCATATGAATAAAGCTCGATGTTTTCCCCGCAAAAAAAAAAGTACAAGTCACGTAAAAACCGACATGACAAAACTGAAAAGATAGCAGAACATCTCTGAGCTTGACACCAACGCCCGTCACCTGCCTCTGGCACCATCATAACAACCATCGAAGAAAAGAATGACAGATCACCTCCTCATCCGAAATACTTGTAGCCAAAGAAACTAATGCTAGTTCCGCTAACTACAAGTATTTCGGTACGGAGTACAAGTGACTTATTTACAAATAAAAAAGTGAACGCTTATTTCTTTTTTTTCATTGGTTTCAATTTTTTTGGTGGCTTACTGGGGAGAAAAAACATGTCGAGACGCGTCAAAAAAATAGAATATGTCGAGAAAACCGATACGCTGCCCCGAGGTCACATGGGGGTGGCAAGTAGTAATCTCCAACTCCACCTCCTTCGATTTTTTAAAGCGGAGTTCATCCTGCTTCTCATTTTGTATTGCGAGGGAACCTTGCTCCGTGAAACGGGCTCCTCTGAGCTGCACGTTTGGGCCGGCTCCAGCGTGGAGCCGATGAAGCTGGGAGCGGGAGAAGATCTGAAAGGCTCAAAATAAGTGGTCGGGAGAGGAGTCGACGAGATGTCGCCCACACTCTTCAGAACCCTATCCTCCTTCGCCATGTCATGCTTCTTGGCTATATGCTTCAGCTGGCCATGTTGCAGCATCACAAAGTCTAATTCCAAACGAGAACCATCACAATATAAATGAAAGGTCTTGTATATACCTTAGGAACTACTCATGCACTTGTGAGTCTTTTATAGCTCTTAGAAGCTCTTTTCATACTTAGGGTCCATTTAGCTTTCTGAGGAGGCCGATCCCTTTGAAGGTCTTGGTGTTGTTCGCCTCACGAGGCTTGGCCCCTCGCGAGGTTCTTGAGTTGTTGTTGAAGCTGGGTCATACCAGGCTGTCGATGGAGCCATGCCGTGGGCTGCAGGCAGGCAAGTCTGGGTACCCCCGTATCCAGAATGCCGATAGTAGGCCCCGGGCTCAAGGCGCGCTCGGACTTGGATTCTAGGCGAAGCGAAAGGGAAAGTGCAGAGCGCCGCAGGCCCTAACCGCCTGCGGCCTTGGTCAATGCATGGAGATTGATGGGACGTGGCATCTCTGCTTCCCCACTCTGCCTCGACAATCGTTCCTGGTTTACAAAAAGGCTGACACCCTTCATTGCATTCCTTTCGTCTTGCTCCAGATCCCCTTCTCTCCCTACGCCTGAAAAATCCTCCAGATCTGCCAACTTTCTCCGCCAAGCTCTCACCAGATGGCCACCGACAAGGCTAAAGCTCCAGTCTCAGTTGCAGGCTCTGCCGCTTGGTTCGAGCCTGCCCTAAGCGCACCCACCATTATCGAAGAGAAGCATCACACTGCGCTTATCTTGACGGCAAGCAATGATAGTGAGGGGGGGAGACGGTGCTCCGGGTTGGCTCTGCCAAGCCAGATTCCTCGAGCAGCACCTTCTACCCCTTCTTCCTGCAAACAACGTCTATGCTAGGTTCATCCCTCCTTTCTCCCGCTTCTTCTATGCTGTCCTCTACCATTATGGGATCCACGCCCTCCATCTTCATCCCAATTTCGTCCTCCTCTTATCAATCTTCGCCTTCTATTGCGAGGCGTTCGTGGGGGTGATGCCCTCCGTCATGCTGCTTCGCCACTTCTTC
>NW_021204915.1:0-1576 GCF_002162155.2 Triticum dicoccoides
GACGGAGGTAGTACAAGAAATGTTAGAATTCTCCCAAATTAATGAGCCATTAATTATTACATGTAATTTAGTGACTTCTATGTACTATTATCTCTTGGAGATAAGAGGTTGTCAGTAATTTTGTAAGGCTAAGATTACTTTGCAAGTGCCAACAAAGCATGGTGCCAAACAAGGAAATATGCCACAAAACTATTGAGATACATTGAAAGACACCTAGATTTTGCTTATTCAAGCTTGAGAAATAATTAAGAATTTGGATAATTATATATGTATCATGTTTACCTGTGTCGTATATTCATGTAGTAAGTAACCTTTTGTGAATATCTAGTCTCGTTTTCCAACATATGGGATGAAGATCTAAGTGCGCAACTACTCAACAGTGTCATAGGACATTATATATATGAAAAGTTATTTCAAGACAGAATAATAATAATTTCGGTGAACCCCTGACAGTACAACAAAAGAATATAGCACCAAAATAACTAGACTAGAAGTTGGCAGGAATTTTGCTAAAAAATTTGCATGCAAATTTACTAATTAATGTTTGGCGTAGTATTATGCATTTTAGAGACTTGAGAGATAAGATAATTTCTTGTTATCATACAATATGAAAATGAATAAAACATATGATTTCTCCTAAATTTGGAGTTACTTCCTATAAACAGAGATGAGAGAGTAGTGTCCAAGTATATTCTTCCAGCAGTGTGTTCCATCTTGTAAAATGAAAGGGAAATAAAAAATGTTATCTACGCATAAAGTATGTAAGTTACATGTGGAAGCCACTGCAGAAATCTTCGGTATGTCGGAGAAAGATAAGTAAATACTAAATAAATTAATAACCATTCTTTTTGGCATGTACTTCCTGTACATAACCAAACATACCTTGATAAATGGATAGATACATCAACTAGTCCTCTTAAGAGGTATCCCCCCATAAACTAATATAGGATGCTTTAGATCACAATAGTTTACAGACGAAGTAAAAGTGAGTTCCTTAGAGGATCTTGGTACATATTTAATTAAATGTATTGGTCCCTTGTATTGTATGTTCGCAGGTATGCTCAACTGAGATAGATGAAGATCACATCAATACGCTAAAGGATATCGGACTGAAAATTATACAGAAATGTGGTTGTTTACCAATTGCTATTAAAGTGATGGGAGGACTCTTGCGTGAAAGAGGGGGGCTACGTCGTGACTGGCAGCATGTTTTGGATGATTCTAAATGGTCAACAACTAAAATGCCCAATGATCTCAACCACACAGTATACTTAAGCTATGAATATATGCCTTCTTACCTGAAGCAGTGCTTTTTATACTATTATTTTCTTCCTAAAAGTAGAAATTTTCATATGGAGCAAGTCGTGGAAATGTGGATAAGCGAAGGATTTATTCATGGAAACTCCGGTGATTTAGAAGAACTGGGAAGAAATTACTACAAGGAGTTAGTATCTAGGAACCTTATAGAGCCAGATAAATCGTATGTTGAATTATCGGTTTGCCACATGCATGATGTTGTTCGTTCATTTTCTCAGTATATGACTAAAGATGAAGCACTCGTAGCTAAAGACGGAGA
>NW_021204916.1:0-952 GCF_002162155.2 Triticum dicoccoides
CCGAAGCAGCCTAGGGGGGCTCCGCCAAAGCCGACCAAGCTCCTGCCGAAGATGAAGGTGTCCATCCCCACCATATCAGGGTAATTGTGCTGCTCATATTTTCTTATTCTGTGCGAACTTTATCTCTGGTCGACGCTGAAGTTAGTCGACTGATCCTTTGGAGTTGCAGTGCTGCTACTTCTGAGACTTCGGCCCGGGCTGATGACCACGAGATGGAGGATGCAGCAACTTCGAACCCAGGTACTGTATTCTTAACATCGTTCTTAGTCGACTGACTCGCGATCTCTGATCCTGATTCTTCTCCGCAGCTCCACCCAATACTGTTATCAATCTCCCTGATGACGACGAGGATGAAGAACCACTGGCACGCAGGAGGAGTCGGAAAGCGTCCGCCAGTAAGGTGCCTCAGGATGTGACGGCGCCTGAGATTCTGACTGTGGAATAAGAGAACACCACTCGACACACGGTGTCCTTCACAAATCCACTGACGAGTGCTCAGCAGCCCTCCCTCTTCACGACGCACCACGTCCCAGAGGACCAAGCTGGCGCAGCGAAGGAGGCAATACGCCAGGCGGGACTCATGATGGAGCAGCTGAAGACCATCCGGGACGCGAGCCAGGCAGCTTATGACGCCAGCTCTGCCCTCCAAAGCAATGTCCAGGTCAGTCGACCGCTGTTTGTTCTGTTGGATATGCTACCAAAAACTTTTCTTTTCCGGAATTTATAGTAATCACCCACTGGGTGTGTCGAATAAACTCCGTGTTAGCGGGGGCACGCTGAGTGCACCCGCTGGGTGTAGTCCCCAAGGCTAAGGTCGACTGCTGGCAGTCGGCCTTAGGCTTTATAATGTCAATCTTTCTGTCAGTCGACTGGTCGACTGGATTTCACAAACCGGTGGGGGCACGCTGAGTGCACCCACTGGGTGTAGTCCCCGAGACTGTGGTCGACTGCT
>NW_021204917.1:0-1306 GCF_002162155.2 Triticum dicoccoides
ATATATAAACCATGAGGATTGAGTCGTGACTTAGCTTTTTGACATGTAGTGCATCGAGCAATAAAACGCTCAACATCCCGTCTCATCTTTGGCCAAAAGAAATGTGTAGCAAGTACGTCCTCCGTCTTCTTCACGCCAAAGTGTCCCATTAATCCTCCTCCATGCGCCTCCTGCAACAACAAAAGACGAACGGAGCTAGCTGGAATGCATAGCTTGTTAGCACGAAACACAAATCCATCGTTAACGACAAACTTGTTCCACATTCTTCCTTCTTTACAATTCTGCATTACATCTTTAAAACCAGCATCATGCACATATTGATCTTTGATGGTCTCCAAACCAAATATTTTGAAGTCAAGTTGTGAAAGCATAGTATAGCGACGAGACAATGCATCAGCAATAACATTTTCTTTTCCCTTCTTGTGTTTAATGGCATAAGGGAAAGTCTCAATGAATTCAACCCATTTAGCATGTCTACGATTCAGTTTAGCTTGACTTTTAATATGTTTCAAAGATTCATGATCAGAATGTATAACAAATTCTTTGGGCCATAAATAATGTTGCCATGTTTCTAAAGTCCGAACAAGAGCATATAATTCTTTATCATAAGTAGAATAATTCAGACTAGGCCCACTCAATTTTTCAGAATAGTATGTAACGGGTTTGCCATCTTGTAATAACACACCTCCTAATCCAATTCCACTAGCATCACATTCAAGCTCAAAAGTCTTATTAAAATCAGGAAGTTGGAGTAAAGGAGCATGTGTCAACTTATCTTTCAATACAGAGAAGGCTTCTTCCTGTGCGGTACCCCAAAGAAAAGGCACATCTTTCTTTGTAAGCTCATTGAGAGGTGCAGCAATGGTGCTGAAATCTCTCACAAAACGCCTATAGAATCCAGCGAGGCCAAGAAAACTCCTCACGTGTGTGACCGTTTTGGGTTGCGGCCAACTCTCAATAGCTTCAATCTTGGCTTTATCAACTTCAATTCCCTGTGGAGTAACAACATAGCCAAGAAAAGATACTCGGTCGGTGCAAAAGGTGCACTTCCCAAGGTTACCAAACAAACATGCATCACGTAGAGCAATAAAAACAGCACGTAAATGTTCCAAATGTTCTTCCAAAGATCTGCTATAAATCAATATGTCATCAAAGTAAACTACCACAAATCGTCCAATGAAAGCACGTAAAACTTCGTTCATTAATCTCATGAAAGTACTAGGTGCATTAGTTAACCCAAAAGGCATGACTAACCACTCATATAATCCAAACTTAGTTTTAAATGCTGTTTTCCATTCATCTCCCA
>NW_021204918.1:0-2073 GCF_002162155.2 Triticum dicoccoides
TGGGCCTGTGGGTTATGGCCCACTTCAACACTAGTGCAGCTTTAACTCATCCTTGGAGTAACTCTCATGTTACACCTCCTTTAATTCCAGTAGTACTCTGTTTCTTCATACCATCATATCAAAAGCAAAACTCCAACTTATTTTGTCCAGCTTCCTTCTATGGACCGTCATGAATAACACATTTCTTACTTCATTGATCCTGTGGCTTTACGGAGTACTACGGCACCAAAGACAAATGCACTAGTTTATCCATAAATCTCATTTTTCATATCAATCCTTTAGTACATCCTTAACCATTTTTCGTGAATCCAAATTCCAAAAGTTTATTACAAATGTCGCCACCCACATGGTTCGGTATGGTCAGACATTACTTCTAACTTTATTTATTTATCTTTCTCGAGGATTCTTCAGTCCCACTGGAATTGTGCGACATGCGCCTTGAAATCTTCAATCTTCTGTTTCATCGTGGTGGCCTTGAGCTTGACCTCCATCATCTCTGCATGCACTTCGCTTAGGTATTCCTGAGTATAACGGAGTCTTGCTTCAAGTATTTCTCCGATCTGGCGTATGGCTTCCATGGCTGCTTCACGAACAGCATCGAAGAAAATTGCTTGTGGCACACGTGAAATGAAAAAGTACTGCCCCATCATCTTTGGGCAAACTCCTTTCAAATGGTGGAGGTGTACCTCCACATACCAAAGTTCCACTCCCTTTTGCATGAAAGGGTAGCCTTTGTAGATTGCATCTCCTTCAAGGTGAATATGCTTCATCATGTCCTTCAGGATCTTCGGGTAAGTGATCACTTGTCAGGGTCATGATTGTTTCCGGACCTTTAAGGAAAGACTCATAAAGGGTCGTCATCTGCGGTTGTGAAACAGAAATGATGCTCAGAATAAGGTACTTATCCCCTGGGGCATACATTCATCTCATCCAAACAGAACTTCAAACTCAATTTCCAATTTCCTGTTTATGCATCACAACTCATCTTCTTCCATGTTCATCAAGAATATTAATTTCCAAGATAAGATAAAATATGACAACTCCTTAAAGCTTTTCAGCATGTGACATTACAACTTTATTGAGTCATGAACTATTACAATCTCAGAGTAATCTATTACATAACTCAACTCATTGAGCTCATGAAAATGAAATTGCTTTCTACTACTCTTATTACCCATATCAAAATTCCAGCTACTCAACTCTAGCTTTCATCTTGTCGGGACTTTTAATAGCATAATGTCCTGCCTCCTTGCAGCAAAAACAAATGACTTCTGACATGTCTCGGGGCTTCTTTGTGATTATGCGTGCTCCTTGGATTCTTGGCTTCTTTTCTGGACATTTACTAGCGTAATGACCTAAATCCTTGCACCTGTAACAGGTGATATGACTCAAGTCCTTCTCTGCAAAAATTGTGTTGTTCTCGGGTTGCCTTTTTTTTCTCTTCCTGGATTTCTCTGTAATGATCAGAGTTTCTATTTCCCGAGGATCAAACTTCACTACTGCTCTCGGGAAATATCCCAGATACTCCTTTCTTTCCTTGGTGCAATACTGTGAAAAATGTCCTTCTTCTCCACATGAATAGCAGGCATTGGAGTAAAATCTGTTGAGGCCTTCTCCATCAGGGTCTTCAACACATTCCTTCATCACAGGTTCTTTCATAACTTCTCGGAGGGCTTCTTTCATTCCTTCTTCCTGCTCCTGAATAGTTTGTTGCACCATGGGGTAAATGTGACACTGGGTCGGGTAGTGGGTGGTTCCTTCACACAAGAAACAAGTCACCTGACTAGTTGGGCATTCCTCAGCTGGGTGTTTCTCCTCACAATGAGGGCATCCATCCTTGTGTTCCTCCTGGGTGTGTCCTATTTCTCCGCAAATCTTGCAGGCACAAGGTTTATTTCTTGGTGTATCATGGTGCTTCCGGGTAAGACGTGATCTCAACAGGGTCTTCTTGAATTCCTCCCAAGTTCTTGCTCCATTAAATCCTTGTATGGCTTGATGCATTTTCCACCAGGTTGCAGCACTTTCTGTAAAGCACTGAAGAGCGTATTGAACCTCATACTTCCTTGGAATCAA
>NW_021204919.1:0-1045 GCF_002162155.2 Triticum dicoccoides
GTTTTGGGCTGCGGCCAACTCTCAATAGCTTCAATCTTGGCTTTATCAACTTCAATTCCCTGTGGAGTAACAACATAGCCAAGAAAAGATACTCGGTCGGTGCAAAAGGTGCACTTCCCAAGGTTACCAAACAAACGTGCATCACGTAGAGCAATAAAAACAGCACGTAAATGTTCCAAATGTTCTTCCAAAGATCTGCTATAAATCAATATGTCATCAAAGTAAACTACCACAAATCGTCCAATGAAAGCACGTAAAACTTCGTTCATTAATCTCATGAAAGTACTAGGTGCATTAGTTAACCCAAAAGGTATGACTAACCACTCATATAATCCAAACTTAGTTTTAAATGTTGTTTTCCATTCATCTCCCAATTTCATACGAATTTGATGGTAGCCACTACGCAAATCAACTTTGGAGAATATTATAGAGCCACTCAATTCATCAAGCATATCATCTAGCCTAGGAATAGGATGACGATAACGAATAGTAATATTATTAATGCCTCTACAATCAACACACATACGTGATGTACCATCCTTTTTCGGCACTAGAATAATAGGAACAGCACAAGGACTAAGAGATTCGCGTATATAACCTTTGTCGAGAAGCTCTTGTACTTGACGCATAATCTCCTTCGTCTCCTCTGGATTGGTACGGTATGGTGCACGGTTTGGCAGTGAAGCACCGGGAATTAAGTCAATCTGATGCTCAATCCCTCGAATAGGCGGTAATCCCGGTGGCACGTTTTGTGGAAAAACGTCAGCGAACTCCTGCAAAATGTTAGTGACAGCAGGAGGCAAAGAGGAAGGCACGTCCTCGAATGAAAATAATGCCTCTTTGCACACAAAAGCATAGCAAACAGATTTGCTGAAATCTAGCTCATCAATATCAGATTTGGTGGCAAATAAACATGCACTTTTCAATTTAATTTCAGAAGCAACACTAGATGGTTTATTATTAGGCTTCATTTGTTGCTCAAATTCTTTTGCCACAATCTGATTTTCACTCTTATTCTTCTCCTGTTGTGCTTTATTAGCTCTAT
>NW_021204920.1:0-1687 GCF_002162155.2 Triticum dicoccoides
TTGTTGCTATTGTGACATTTTGCTTCGCTACGCGAAATACTTTGCTTGATTTCAGTGCAACTGCACAAAACGAAATTGGATTTCCTATTCGTGGTGGTAGATTCGTATTTTATGCTGGTCATCTCATGAAAGGTTAGTACATGCCTTCATCCACATGATTCTGCAGTATGCATTGAGATGTTGTGCTACTTGTATTGGTACTGTTTTAAATAGATGTTTAATTGAAGCTATTGTATTGCTGTCTTTTCCCATTAAGTAGTGACCAAAAATGGGACCAACCCAGACATGATGCTTGTTGCTTTGTTACAACAAACTCTGCATCACCCCCTCTATAAGTGGATGGAAGCACATATTGTTGTTGTGCTCACTCTCCCCTGGAACTGTTTATGCTTTTCGTTAATCTAATGCCGCTAGTAAAATTAAGCAATGCCACTCTCAGAATTAACTACTGAATCTTATTTCAAAACTACAACAGTTGTTAGGGATTGGCGGGATTACCATTTTTGTGGCCGCATGTTTCATCCTCCTTTATTAGCCAGTAATTGATTCCTTTTTTGCCTCTGTTTAAACAGGAATATCTATTCAACTTATTTCTATTGCGACATTTTGCTTCGCTACGCGAAACACTTTTGTTTTAAGAGTGTGTTGTGTAGTTCAACTTAAACGTCACACCGGCGACTTTGCTTAATTTTGGTGGAACTGCACAAAAGGAGATCGATATTTCATATATGTGCTGGGATATGTTTCCAATCTTCCTCGCGAGCTGTTTCAAATCTTGGTCAAGAAAGGTCAGTACCGACTTTTCATCCACATGATGCTGCAGTGTGCTTTGAGATGTTGTGCTACTTGTATTGGTACTGTTTTCGATAAATGTTGAATTGAAGCTATTGAACTGTTGCCTTTTACCATTAAGTTAGACAAAATTGTTCAAACCTAGACATGATGCTTGTTTCTTTGTTATAACAAAACTCTGCATCACCCCCTTTATAAGTAGATGGAAGCACATGCTATTGTTGCGCCCAATCTCCCCTGGAACTGTTTATGCTTTTTGTTAATCTAATGCCGCTAGTAAAATTAATCGATGCCACTCTCAGAATTAATTAACTACTGAATCTTAGTTCAAAACTGCAACACTTGTTAGGGATTGGTGGGATTACCATTTTTGTGGCCACATGTTTCATCCCCCTTTATCGGCCAGTAATTGATTCCTTTTTTGCCTCTGTTAAAACGAATCAGTCGCATTGTTTTAGGAATGGTACTATCTTGCTTTGTAGTTCTTTCTACATGTTTAACCAAGGTATTGTTAAGATAATGTTTCTGTTAAAATGAATCAGTCGCATTGTTTTAGGAATGGTACTTTTCTGCTTTGTCGTTATTTATAGATGTTGAAACAAGGCATTGTTAAGATAATGTCTCAGTCAATATGAATGAATCACACTGATGGAGAATTGCTACTCTCCTACTTTGTTTTCCATTAAGATAAGGTAGATCAGTAGATGCTTTTCTTCTGGGAGTACAAGTCATCAATCGTTACTCCTCAGTAATTGTTTCCCTTATACCTATTGTTGCTTATAGGGATATCAAAATTAAAGCTCGGTTTTATTCCAACTTTGACTTCATTGAACTGCACAAAAGGATCCAATGTGTCCAAGGAAAACAACTGCATTACTGGGTCTAGTTGGTCGTT
>NW_021204921.1:0-1059 GCF_002162155.2 Triticum dicoccoides
CAAAGAATTTGTTATACATTCTGATCATGAATCATTGAAACATATTAAAAGTCAAGCTAAACTGAATCGTAGACATGCTAAATGGGTTGAATTCATTGAGACTTTCCCTTATGTCATTAAACACAAGAAGGGAAAAGAAAATGTTATTGCTGATGCTTTGTCTCGTCGCTATACTATGCTTTCACAACTTGACTTCAAAATATTTGGTTTGGAGACCATCAAAGATCAATATGTGCATGATGCTGATTTTAAAGATGTAATGCATAATTGTAAAGAAGGAAGAATGTGGAACAAGTTTGTTGTTAACGATGGATTTGTGTTTCGTGCTAACAAGCTATGCATTCCAGCTAGCTCCGTTCGTCTTCTGTTGTTGCAGGAGGCGCATGGAGGAGGATTAATGGGACACTTTGGCGTGAAGAAGACGGAGGACGTACTTGCTACACATTTCTTTTGGCCAAAGATGAAACGGGATGTTGAGCATTTTATTGCTCGCTGCACTACATGTCAAAAAGCTAAGTCACGCCTCAATCCTCATGGTTTATATATGCCTTTGCCTGTACCTAGTGTTCCTTGGGAGGATATATCTATGGACTTTGTTTTAGGTTTACCTCGAACAAACAAGGGGAGGGATAGCATATTTGTTGTCGTGGATAGATTCTCGAAAATGGCACACTTCATACCATGTCATAAAAGCGATGATGCTGTTAATGTTGCTGATTTGTTCTTTCGTGAAATTATTCGCTTGCATGGTGTGCCAAATACTATTGTTTCAGATCGTGATACTAAATTTCTTAGCCACTTTTGGAGATGTTTATGGGCTAAGTTGGGGACTAAACTGCTTTTTAGTACTACTTGTCACCCCCAAACTGATGGACAAACTGAAGTAGTCAATAGAACGTTGTCTACTATGCTTAGGGCTGTTTTGAAGAATAATAAGAAAATGTGGGAGGAATGCTTGCCTCATATTGAATTTGCTTATAATCGTTCATTGCATTCTACTACTAAGATGTGCCCTTTTGAAGTTGTGTATGGTTTCCTACCTCGTGCACCTATTGATTT
>NW_021204922.1:0-1286 GCF_002162155.2 Triticum dicoccoides
GGTTATTATAAGTGGTAATTGTGTGGTGGCATCTAGTGTGAGCGTACAAAATAAAATCATATGCATTTTGGACACAGACAATTCAATTATGCCGAACAATAAAGTGAGTACAAATCTATGGAATGGATCGCAATATATTCAAATGAGATTACTCACACTTGTAACAAATCAAGGTATCTGCCCGTGATTTGGAATGTATCATGCATATGCACCTCTTCACATCCCCAATCTAAGCTTGTCACTGCTGACAATTGTGCATCCAGCTCACAAGCCCCCATTGCAGCCCCCCTCACCCCCTAAGAACTACAGACACATAACTGCATACTCTTTGTTATATAGCACAAAAACACAAAACACAGAAACCTGATGTGCAAAAAGACAGCAAATGTCAGACATGGTACCAATAGATAGTAGCCACTAGTAGAAAACAGAGCTTTAGCGCCGGTTCGTAAGGGCCTTTAGGTGCCGGTTCCATAACCGGCATTAAAGGATGGGCACTAAAGCCCCCCCCCCCTTTAGTACCGGTTCGGCACGAACCGGCGCTAAAGTGCCACCACGTGGCGTGAGCTCGCGCCCTGGTATGAGGGACCTTTAGTACCGGTTGGTGTTAACAACCGGTACTAAAGGGTTTTTTTTGAATTTTTTGGAATTTTTTTTTGAATTTTTTTCGATTTTTTTGAATTATTTGATGATTTAGTCTCTAATCACCTCTCTTAACTGCTCAAGCGTGGATCACTCATTCCAAATCATCTAACTTCCTGACCGGTCACCCATCCCTCTCACTACTCTAGTCCGAGCACGCTTAACTTTCGGGCTCTATTCTCCTTCGTTTCCGAGTCTGCACTTGTTGTTTTCCTGACAATAGTAAGATGTCAATCCTATTAACCATCAGGAGTTTAGCTTGAGCATGAAGTCACACATTTCACCGTTTGAGTTTGAAACTATTATTCTAAAAAACAGTAATTATTTAGTAACGCTAATATTTCTTGAATAAGTTTGACCATAGTTTGGCCACAGTTTGACCATAGTTTGACCAGATTTGACCAAAATTCAAAAAATTGAAATAATTATTTAGTAACACTAATATTCTAGAATAACTATGTAGTAACATTAATACTTCTTGAATAAGTAGTTTGACCAGATTTAACCAATTCTTTTAAAAAAACTGAAATTTGACCATATCTTTTTTTCCTTTTGGAATTTGAGGATTCTAAAAAATTCCAAACAAGCCGTAGGCAGTCTCCATCGGATGCGGATTTTCGTGCTGAATTTTTTGATATATTATA
>NW_021204923.1:0-1090 GCF_002162155.2 Triticum dicoccoides
AAGCGTCGCAGCCCCAAACCTTTAAGAAACGACAACTTAGGTTTCTCTAAACCATAATTCATACGGTGTCATCTCATCGGAATTACGTGGTGCCCTATTTAAAGTGAATGTGGTTGTCTCTAATGCCTAACCCATGAACGATAGTGGTAATTCGATAAGAGACATCATGGTACGCACCATATCCAATAGGGTGCAACTATGACGTTTGGACACACCATCACACTATGGTGTTCCAGGCTGTATCAGTTGTGAAACAATTTCCACAATGTCTTAATTCTGTGCCAAACTCGTGATTCAGATATTCATCTCTATGATCATATCATAGATCTTTTATCCTCTTGTCACGACGATCTTTCAACTTCACACTGAAATTATTTGAACCTTTCAATAATTCAGACTCGTGATTCATCAAGTAAATATACTCAACATCTACTCGAATCATCTGTGAAGTAAGAACATAACGATATTCACTGCATGCCTCAGCACTCATTGGACTGCACACATCAAAATGTGTTACTTCCAACAAGTTGCTATCTTGTTCCATCTTACTGAAAACGAGGCTTTTCAGTCATCTTGCCCATGTGGTATGATTTGCATGTCCCAAGTGATTCAAAATCAAGCGAGTCAAAACGGTCCATTTGCATGGAGTTTCTTCATGCATATACACCAATAGACATGGTTCGCATGTCTCAAACTTTTCAAAAATGAGTGAGCCCAAAGATCCATCAATATGGAGCTTCTTCATGCGTTTTATACCGATATGACTTACGTGGCAGTGCCACAAGTAGGTGGTACTATCATTACTATCTTTTGGCATGAACATGTGTATCACTACGATCGAGATTTAATAAACCATTCATTTTAGGTGTAAGACCATTGAAGGTATTATTCAAATAAACAGAGTAACCATTATTCTCCTTAAATGAATAACCGTATTGCGATAGACGTAATCCAATCATGTCTATGCTCAACGCAAACACCAAATAACAATTATTTAGGTTTAACACCAATCTCTTTGGTAGAGAGAGCGTGCGATGCTTGATCATATCAAGCTTGGAAAAACTTCCAACACATATCGTCAGCTCACCTT
>NW_021204924.1:0-758 GCF_002162155.2 Triticum dicoccoides
GCCCGGGCCCAGATCTGGGCCGAGCGGGTGCCGCCAGGACGCGCCACCGCGCTACCCCGCCACCAACGGCGACGCCGCCGTCCAGCCATCCGCCCGCGCAGCGCCGGGACCCCGCCGCCACGCCGGACCGCCGCCGCCTAACGACACCCCCCAGCCCGCTCCGTCCCGCGCCAGAGGAAGCCGAGAGGGGAAAAGCATGGGGCCGCCGCCGCCAGCGTCGCCCGGGCCAGGCCCGGCAGCGAGCGCCGACGACGGCGGCAGAGAGGGAAGGAGGAGGGGGGTCGCTGGAGAAGGAGCTCGGGGCGCGGCCGGTCGCCCGCGGGGGCGACGCGGTCGCGAGAGCCCGAGAGAAAAAGGGTGTCAAGCTTCAGCAGCCAGCACATCAGAGAAGCAAACATGAACTTAGTTAGATGGTTTTGTTGTCATATTTTCATCATGAATCTTACAGTTTTTTCATGACATAAGTTCAGTTTCTCTGGTGTCGGTTTGCTTTACTTGCAGAATTTGTTCAAGTATTGTATTGGAGTCCAAAAGTTAGATGAATTGTATACTCTATCGATGTGTTTCAGGAATAGTCGGAGTTCTACGCTTTGGGTTCTTTTGCAACCTTGCTATTTGCCGGGGATCCTTGGTCATGTTCCATTGTGCAAAAGGTAATTACTAAGAATTTTCTTGCAATCACTACTCTAAAATCAGTTTTTTCTTTGTTGGTTATATTTCAAGATTAATTTGATGTACAATTCTGGGATCAGATTTCA
>NW_021204925.1:0-994 GCF_002162155.2 Triticum dicoccoides
GGGGGGGGCTTGCCTGGTTGCTCCGGCAAGAGAGAGGGGTCGTCAACTCCGTAGTCGAACTGGGCAGCAGCAGCGTCGGTCTCGTAGTCTACCGGAGAGAAGAGGGGGAAGAAATAATGAATACAGAGCAAACAAAGCATCACAAAATATAACAAGGCAATACGCGGTGTTCGGTGTGCCCTAACGCGGTAGTAGGTGATACCGGTGAAGGGGGGAAAACATCCGGGAAAGTATTCCCGGGGTTCCGTGTTTCCGGGCAGAGGAGCCGGAGGGGGAAAGTTGCGAGTTCGATAGGTTAGGGGTGTGTGGCGGACGAACGGACTGCGTATCCGGATTCGTCTCGTCGTTCTGAGCAACTTTCATGTTGAAAATATTTTAATCCGAGTTACGGATTAAAAGATATGATTTTTTTAAGGATTTTATTAATTTCTGGAATTTAATCAATTAATTATTTAATTCGAAAAATGGAACTATGACGTCAGCATGATGCCATGCTGACGTCAGCAGTCAACAGGGTTGACTAGGTCAACCCGGACATGTGGGTCCCGTTCGTCATACCCTGTTAACTAATTATCTTAGTTAAGTTTAATTAACAGTAGTTAATTAGGTTAATTAGTCATTAGGTTTAATTAATCAGGATTAATTAAATTAATTAATTATTTAATTATTTTTATTCATTATTATTTTTATTAATTATATTTATCTAAATTCCTTTTCCCCTTTTCTTTTTTTTTAATAAAACATTATGGGGGCGGGCCCCTGTGGTCAGTGGCCCATGGGGCCTTGCGGGCGTTGGGTGCGGGGTGCGGTCGCCACCCGCTAACGGGCGAACCCAGGCGGCCGCCGCAGGCGCGCGCGCCAGCACCGGCGAGGCGGGCTGGGCGCCGGCTGCAGGCGAGAGGGGAGGCGGGCCACGGCAGGGCGTGGCCGGCGGGCGCAACAGCGGCCACGGCGCCGGACCGGGAAGGCGCGGGCGAGGCCACGCAGAGGTGGC
>NW_021204926.1:0-1683 GCF_002162155.2 Triticum dicoccoides
TCCCGGACGCCGCCGGACTTCCCCGTCTACACGCGTCGTCCCCGTCAACCTCCCCGAGCCCCGCTGCCTTAACCCTACGGATCCGCGGTGAGGCCCCCGGCCTCTCTTCCTCTTGCTCCTCGCACCGTCCCGTAGTCGTGCACGTGCCGCCCGGTGCTCGTGCTCGCGGTGAGCACGCGCGCACCCGCGCGCCCCGTCGCGCCCGTTGTCGCTCGTGCCACCTGCGGCTGTTGCCGCCCACGCCGCCGTCCCGCTCCGCCTGCAGCCCCCGTGCACTACTCCTGCCTTCCCCGCTGACGACCGCCGGGCCCGCACCTCGCCGAGACCACATGCGTGGCGTCCCGGTACCTCGCCGCCCCTGGCTGCCTCCTTGTCGCCGGCGGCAGCGCCACTGGCCGCGCCCGAGGCCATCGCTTGGGCTTGCCCCGGTGGGCGCTCGTGGCCGTGCCCGTGAGCCCGCACGCCCACACGCCCATAACCACTAAGGCCCCTATGGGCCTATGACAAACGGGGCCCACGCCCAGAACGAAAATTAAAAAAAAAGAGAATTAAAAAAATATATATATAATAAGTAAATAATTAATAATAAAATTAATGAATGAATTAATTAATTAACTAATTAATTAACTTAATTAATTCTGATTAAATTAACTAAATAAGATTAATTAACCTAATTAACTAATTAACTTAATTAACTGAAACAGTCAATGACATGCGGGACCCACATGTCAGCTTGACCCAGTCAACACCTCTGTTGACTGATGATGTCATGCTGACGTCATGCTGATGCAGTAATGCCATTTTCGGATTAAATTAATAATAATAATTTATAAGTTGATTAAATCTTTTAAAATTAATATAAGGTAAACCGTAGCTCGGATCGAAAAACTTTGTACATGAAAGTTGCTCAGAACGACGAGACGATTCCGGATACGCAGTCCGTTCGTCCGCCACACACCCCTAACCTATCGAACTCGCAACTTTCCCCCTCCGGTTCATCTGTCCGAAAACGCGAAACACCGGGAATACTTTCCCGGATGTTTCCCCCCTTAACCGGTACCACCTCATACCACGTTAGGGCACGCCTAGCATCGCTTCTTGACATGTCATGCATCGATATGCATCTGTTTACTTGGTATTCATTGTTTCTTCCCCCTCTTCTCTCCGGTAGACTACGAGACCGACGCTGAAGCTGACCAGTTCAACTACGGAGTTGACGACCCCTCCTTCTTGCCAGAGCAACCAGGCAAGCCCCCCCTTGATCACCAGATATCGCCTATTCTCCTCTATACTGCTTGCATTAGAGTAGTGTAGCATGTTACTGCTTTCGTTAATCCTATTCTGATGCATAGCCTGACATTGTCGCTACATCTGTTGATACCTTACCTGCAATCCTAAATGCTTAGTATAGGATGCTAGTTTATCATCATTGGCCCTATATTCTTGTCAGTCTGCCTTGCTATACTATCGGGCCGTGATCACTTGGGAGGTGATCACGGGTACATACTATACATACATACATACTATACAGATGGTGACTAAAGTCGGGTCAGCTCATTGAGTACCCGCAAGTGATTCTGACGAGGGGGCTGAAAGGACAGGTGGCTCCATCCCGGTAGAGGTGGGCCTGGGTTCCCGACGGCCCTCGACTGTTACTTTGTGGCGGAGCGGCAGGGCAGGTTG